>NC_138202.1:166590699-166788199 GCF_964194415.1 Vipera berus
ATCAGCCATCAGAGAGAGCGGCTTTGAGTTGTCATTATTATGGTTAGTGGCACAGTCATCCAAAAGTTTAGACTGGATGTGGCATTTTTATTCACCTACGCAAATCTTCCCAAGCTTCTGGGATAGGCAGATGTTTCGTTTGATGGTGTTAAAGATATCACCACAGTATATATGATGTACCAAGTGAAACTGCTTTTTGCAATATACTGATGATGAATTTGTCAGTATTATTATATGCACAAAAGTGCAAAACCAGTTACCAGATTTTTAGCTTTATAAGTTCTTCCCAAGAACCTAGGATGTTGTAATGCATCAGTGTAGTCTATATAAGCAGATTCAAGCAGTATAATTGAAAAATGGACATTTTTGTCAGTGTGTCTATTTTCTTAGTGCTCTACAACAGGACTTTTCAACCTTTTCACCCATTGTACCACTTTTAGGATATGGCCACATCCGAGTACCACCAGTCGCCTAGCAAGGTGTCAAAAACTTGATGACGAAAAAAAGAGGAAAAAAGTGATGACATATAGTCTTCAACTTACAACAGTTCACTTAATGACTGTTCAAAGTTACAATGGCACTGAAAACAGTGCCCCCCCAAGCCACAGCCGAGCAAGACACCTGCCCGCCTGCCCGGAGGTGCTCTTCCTCCTGTCCGAGGTTTTCATTGTTGTGAGCATTTCTGTTGAGGATTGGCAGAAGGGGTGGGGTGGGGATGTTTGGTTTTATTCCCCCCTCCTCTGCTGGGTGGTTGCAGCAGGTTTTGGTCACTTCACATGACCCTGGGACACTGTGACCATCATAAATATGAATCAGTTGCCAAGCATCTGAATGTAAATCACAAGATCCTGGAGATGCTGCAATATTCCATTTAATCAGCGCTTCTTCTGGGCTCAGCAGAAGCACTGGTATCAGCGTCGAGCTCCAGCTAGAGCCTGGTGCTGAGCCTGGCGCTTCCACTGAGCCCTGACAGCCCTGCAGCTCCAGCCGTCTCTCACTCAGGCTTGTGCGGTGCTGCCATCGGTCCAGCTCATTCCCCTTCCCCACTACCACTTTTCTAGGATGGTCACGTACCACCTGCCAGGTGCCAATGTACCACAGGTGGTACCCGTACCACTGGTTGAAAAGCCCTGCTCTACAAGATCCTTTTCGTATAGCACTCAGTATGTCGACAGTCATTGGGACCACCACTATTATGGTTTGTGCCATAATCTTTCAACTTTTATTTTTAGATCTTAATAATTTGTAATCTTCTCCAATTCTTTGTCTTCTGTTCTATTATCTCCTGGTGTTGCTGCATCAATTATCCACAGTTTCTTCTTTTGGACCACAGTTAAATCTGGTGTGTTATGAGCCAAGACTTTATTAGTTTGTATTCATAATCCCACAGTATTTTAATTTCCGCATTTTCTATTAATTTTTCAACTATGTGTTCCTACCAATTTTTCATTACTGGCACATGATAATGTTTAGAAATATTCCAGTGAATCATTTTGGCAACTGTGTTATGTTGCTGTTTATAATCTGATTGTGGAAGCTGAGTATGCGATCTACTTTTCTTCTTTCTCTTTGCACGATCTGCACTTTGAATCATTTGCTGCTAAGCTTGTAAGCCACCCTGAGTCTTCGGAGAAGGGAGGGATATAAATGTAATAAAAATAAAAAATAAATAAATAAAATTTGATGATTTTTCAATTCTGGACTTGATTGCATTAGTTCGAATAACTTGGTCTTGAGCAACCAAAATCAAGTCTTCCATTTCTTTTTTAAATCTTCCAATTTTAAGTGGTTGCCAGGTTTTATCTTTATCCACTTTCCCCTTAAACTTTTTAAACATTTCTTTGCCAGCCTTCTATTTGTGTTTTTATTACATTATTTCAACCATCAAATTTTGTTTCTTGCACATTCAGTAAAAGTTCCAATTTTTAACTTGCCCCAGTGCTTGTTCATGGCTGTCTTTTATGTAATCAGCCAATGCATGTTTTTTTTTTCTTATTTGACAGTTTGTATGGCTTGAAGTAAATCTCTGTCTCTATTTCTGTGGGGCAGGTATAATCTATCAATATCCGTATGAGGATGTAATGCATACTGAACAGACATTTGGTTTCTTGTGTATTGTATCCCAGGCATGAACCAGGGGGATCTGACATCACCTATCTCCAATCTACAACATAGTCCTTTCAACAGTTCCAAGAAGGCTCCACACCCATTTGCACTATTCAGGTGACCCTGAAGATACATATAACCCTCCAGGTAGCAGTAACAACTCGCTAAAAGAATGTAAATGAGTAGCTGTCTGCAAGGTATATAAATCCTTTCATTCCCCACCATCCAGTCAGAGCTGAAGAAGCTTCTTGGGTAAGAAGCAAAATGTCATCAAAGAAAAACAAGAAAGTCCAGTTGCCTCATGGAAAAGCATCTTTGGGATGACTATGACCTGGATGACTGAGAATCTCCATAGACATAAGCTGAAGAGTTTGGGAATGATGACAGCCTTGCTAGTGACCTTCAGTTTCTCCTGTATCCTGGAATTTCAATTAAAACTAAAAGGAAGCTTTAATGATGGAAATCATCTCTTGAACCCTATTGCAAGAGAGATGTATGACAGAACACAAAAACATCAACTTCCCTCCGCCCTGTGCGCTTCCACAGAGAGGGCCTCCTCAGGGTGCCACCGATCAGAGAATGTCGATTGGTGGCCCCCAGGGGGAGGTCCTTCTCTGTGGGCGCCCTGGAGCTATGGAATCGGTTGCCAGTTGAGCTTCGGATGGCGCCCGACCTTCGCTCCTTCCGTCGCGATCTGAAGACATTCTTATTTGAACAAGCCGGCCTGGCCTGAAGGGGAATGGGTTGGGTTTTTATGTCATTTTTAATATCTGTATTTATTGTTTTTAGCTGGGCATATGTTTAATTTTCTTTTAACTTTTGTATTTTTGTATTTTCTATATATCTGCCCTGTTCACCGCCCTGAGTCCTTCGGGAGAAGGGCGGTATATAAATAAAATTATTATATTATTATATTATATTATATTATATTATAATGAAAAGAGTACCGTACAAATGACATAAAAAATTGGAAAATTCCTATAGGGGAATAGAGAAAACCGTCAGAAAATTGACCACATTTGGAATTATACTAATACTGGTAGTCCTCGACTTACAAGAGTTCATTTAGTGACCGTTCAAAGTTACAACAGCACTGAGAAAAAAGACTTAAGACCATTTTTCACACTTTCAACCAATGTAGCATCCCCATGGTCATGTGATCAAAATTCAGACGCTTGGCAAAGAACTCATATTTATGACAGTTGCAGTGTTCTGGGGTCCTGTGATCATTTTTTGCAACCTTCTGACAACCAAAGTCAATAGGGAAGCCAGATTCCCTTAACAACCATCTTAACAACTACAGCGATTCACTTAACAAATATGTCATATGTCATAAATATGGCAAAAATGTCAATACCCACTTAACAAATGTCTCACTTAGTAACAAAAACTTTGGGCTCCATTATGGTCCTAAGTCAAGGGCTACCTATGGTTTCAGGGAAAAACAGGAAGTGTCACCTTTGTCTTCTTCCAGAAGAGGCTTAGCACTAAAAAAAAAAAAAGAGTGAGCTGTAAGAATTTATTTTAGGAATTTGGTATTTCAGCTTATGATCAAGAAGAAAAGCAATATCATAGTTTTGATAGAGAAAAACCCCACCATTCTTCCTTTATGCTTGGGGGGAAAGTGACTCTCCACAACAACAACAAAACAAAAATCCAGGCAAATGTGCTATTGTGCTATTGTGGTACCTAGAATGGCACCTTTTGCTTCTACCTCTTGAACTTTCTTGCATGCTACCATCATTCCTACATTCAGAAAAATAATTGAGATATTATTCATTGTTCTTTCCTCAAACCATCATTCATTTTTGTGCCTGGCACATGCTGGTCTCTACATCAGTGTCAAGGTTCCAATAGACAGGGACAAATAAAGCAGAACTCTGAGGCTTGGAAATTCATCAGAGAATATGTTTATTAGTTACAAAGTATCAATATGTCAAAAGTGAAACCAAGTCTGAAGACACACGTAACAATTCCACAATACAAAGTTAAGAAATCCCACCTCTAAAGCTATAAAAGCAATTATGTTCCCCAGTACAACTTCTTGGCGGGCTTTTCATGAACTGCCCAGCCTGCAGTCTCAGGAGCAGCCGATGACCTTGGTTCTCATGGGATAAAAGAATATTTTGACTACCAAGCACCTGACAATCCCCCCTCCCACCTTTCTATGTGTCAACTGAAAACAAATAGGGAAAATGGCTACAGCCACATTCATTTTTAAAGTTGACAGTTAGATGTTACATAGGTTTCCTCCTCTTCCTCCTCCTCCTCCTCCTCCTCCTCCTCCTCCTCCTCCTCCTCCTCCTCCTCCTCCTACTCCACCATCCATCCATCCATCCATCCATCCATCCATTATAGCAAAAGTATTCCTATTAGCAATCATTTTAAAGAAATCAAATACATGTATAATGCAAAGGTATCCATAGCTAAGTAGAAAACAGATTCAGTACAATCCTAGGTATTTTCTCAGAAATAAGTCCCACTGAGTTCTTGGAAACCTATTTCCAGGTAAATGTTTATAGGATTTCAATCTTAGCTAAGGTAAATACTCCTGGTGGCTGAAAATATAAATTAGCAGCACAAAATTAAGATGTGTCATGGGAAGTCTTTGAGAATCAGAATTCTGCAGCTCATCCTAATGGAATTCTCCTACAGAGTTCTAGGAATTCATGTTCTAAGCATTCAAATTCCAAGCATGGAGTTTTCTCAAAATTCAGGGAAATGTAACTATTGAAAGAGCTGAGAAGCCTCAGGTATCAGGGGGAAAAAGATGTATATTTTGTTGTTGTTGTTGTTGTTGTTGTTGTTGTTGTTGTTGTATATGAAGCACATGGAGCAACATCCACTCCAAAGTCCATCCCAGGGATTTTCTCTGGATGTACCAGTATGGATGCATGGAATGCTTTGCCATTGCTACACTCCCTGCCAGCAACTCAGCTGCAGATAGATGGCTGAGTTCATGGGACAGCATTTTGTACCAAATGGTGCACTGTACAGGCCAACAGAATTGGATCCTGATGGCTTTGCACAACATGGTAAGGCTGTGTGGTGTCATGGTTTTAGATTACAATTGGAGAGGGGATCAAATCCATCCACCACATCCAGCAAGCTTCTTGTTGATAGTGAGCTAGTCACTACCTCTCAGTCCTGTACGTGAATGGTAGCAAAATTGGAGTGGGAAGGACAGCTTGCTTTGAGCTTTTGAAGGAAAGCTGGGGTATACATTGTAATTAAACTTTGAACAAACTCAACTTGTTGAAACAGCTGTGGGTTTTTGTTGCTTTTTTTAGCTGGTTTACTTCTTTTATCATAGGAGGAATTTTACAAGCTATGTATGCAATACCGTATGCAATACATTTTATGGTAACTTCTTGTAATTTATTCTTCCTTTCTTTCTGGATTGTTTCATTAATGAAAATCAGATTGTACATTTTATAAATAAATAAAACGACCACCATAATTATTATGGCTCTTGGAACAGGAAGAAAAGGATTACACGGAAGAATGTTTTCTTATTCTTCTCTCATTTGATTATGCTACAATTTCTATTTTCATTTACTATTATCTTATATTTGGAATTAATGTAATTAGCAGAGGTTCCAGGCAGTGATGGGGAAGGCTATTATAAAGAATGCGAGGATTGCCAAAAGAATCCAAGTAAAATTATGATAAAGAAGCAAGAACTGGTAGTAATATTGCCTCAATAAACCTTCCCACAAGGTAATCTTTATTTCTTTCAAACAGATAAGTTTATACTACGTATAAAGGGTAATTATGAAGCTTTTATCAATTCTCTGGGGTAATTTGGAGCCTATTTAAGGGCAAGCGTCTCCATCTTACCCAATAAAAAATAAAAAATTCTTCTGCAGTGTTTGCATATGAGCTACATTTCAACAAAACAACAGAGCAACTAGTTTTAAGGGCGTTACTTCTAAGGCTCCATTAATTTCAAACTTGCCTACCACAAGAAATTAAACAATTGTCTGATATTGAAAGCAATCGCAGAGTAAAAATCTTCCTGAAGCTAGCAACCCAACTGATTTTCTGTGTTAGAAGTAAAAGAGATGAGTACATAAAGTATTCTTTGCCACTTTCATAGACATCTTGTTTCATGCCTGAGTGCTGGGAATCGGCTCTTGGTTTGGGATGCAAGACTATAAGGTTTATGTGTTACTTGTATTACTTTGTGGGAGTTATTTTCATTAATTGTTCTGCATGTTAATGGTCATTTAATCCCATGTTCGACAATCCAGCAAGTACCATTTTATAAAGGTTAATGAAGCCTTTAGGCAATTATGATCTTTATAATACTCCTTGACCTTTGTGAAATAGTTTGGTGGTTCTTCTTTTTAATTGCTATTGGCAGTGAATGTTTCTTTGAGTGTGTGGGGGGGAAGGAGGGGGCAGATAATGTTGTCACTATAAAATGTTGGATGTAGAAAAACTATGCAGCAGTTTCATTTAGGCAAATATTTGTAGTGTGCCATTTCCCACCTAAAACATGGCAACATCAGGAATGAGTTTAGCCCATTTTTTCCCCATTGCAGGAATAGACCATTGCTGATGTTGCTAAACTTCAGCTCTTATAATCTGTGACCACATTTCCCAGATTAATACAGTATTTAGTAACATCTGGAGGGTCCCATCACATTCTAGAGGTTCATAAGGGTGTTGACATTCAGGGCATGGTGGATAATGAAGGAAGCTATGGCAGACTCTTTGTTATCATGTGCTGTGATGTCATATTAATTTATTGGTGATTCCAGTCAGGCTGTATATAGAGTTGGGACAATTGAGATTGTGCTAGTGTTTGTACTGACCTCAAAAAAACCCCTGTGGTTCATAATTAACAAAATGTGTTCCATTACCTTCCTTCAAAGGTTGTAATATATTGTTAAACATATCCCCTGTTCAGACAGTCTTAAGACATCTGTGCAAAGGCAACATTACAAGAAGAATACATTGACAGCATCTATCCAAGTAGTTAAGAACTCAGCAAATACAATTTATAAAGAAGATATTCTCCATAAGGGAGGCTACAAATTATTGTCATATTTCAAGAAAGGTGATAGAAGGATAAGGCATGACATGTTCAATTTATTGACTTAATCTGTTCATTGCATAAGTTTTCTAAAAGAAAAATGTAGAATTGTGTGATTTATATCAGAATTTGGCTAGCGTTTGTTTATAGACGGAATTTATCATTTCAGTAATATCCGACATGCATAATACTACTTTAGAAGATCAAGAAAGAGGCAATCAGCTTGCGGGGTAGGATAAAGTGGAATAAATCAAATGTTTCAATTCTCAGGTGAAAAATAGACTTTCAGAAATCCTGAATGCATATGCTGAAAGCACGTTTTGAACACTTTTGCAAAAGTGTGCAAGTTTTTTACTAGTTTGCTTTCTCCTGCTAGTTCCTCTTGCCTCTCTTAGACCTAGATCAATTACGTGGGCGAATCCAGTCAAGCAAGAGTGATACAGTGAATTGTATAATATAATAATAAGTTGGAAGGGACCTTGGAGGTCATCTAGTCCACCCCCTGCTCAGGCAGGAATATGAACAACTTCACTTTATTTAAGGTACCGTATATAGAGATTATGAGATGCTGGCTCTAGGAAGGCTGTCTTTCACTCCAGGCACAACTGACCAAGCTAAAATCATTATATCAAGAGAAAACAAAGACCACTAACCAATGTTTTATACAATAGACTGTTTTGTGAAGCAATCACAAAACAGTTGCAACTCAAAGAAAAAGTATATGTGTTTAATGCAAAAAGAGTTCTAATTTAATTTAGGTGTAGCTGAAAAAGTTGCTGTCTAAATCCTGAAAAGCTAAAAAAAATCAGCATAACAAGTCAATTATTCAAGTCTGAATGAAATGGCTTCTCACATTTCAGTAGGTGCCTATGCAGATTGTTGCTAAAAAAAAGAAAATAAATGAATGTTGGCTTTGAAATAACTAACAATTTCTAACAAATATACAATTTGCAACCAAAGAAGGCACAAAATGTAATTTCATTTAGCAATAGCAATACCACTTAGACTTCTATACTGCTTCATAGTGCTTTACAGCCCTCTCTAAGCGGTTTATAGAGTCAGCATACTGCCCCCAACAATCTGGCTCCTCATTTTACTGACCTCAGAAGGATGGAAGGCTGAGTCACCCTTGAGTTGTTCCAAATTGAACTCCTGGAGTGAGCAGTGAGTTAGCCTGCAGTACGGCATTCTAACCACCACAGCTCCATTTAAATAAATGGCTGGAAATAAATTCATGATTAAATTTATCCATCATGAGCAAAGTTGTAAGCTCCAGTGAGTGGTGGAAATATTATGTGGACATGTATGTTTCCTGGTTGTGACACAAGATAAATGAATTTGCCTACCTATGTAGCAAGTATAAAAGTATAAATTTATACAATACACTCAATTTGTATCTTTGATTGATTCCCACACTCCCTGCTTTCAGAAAGAACATTGTGGCATGATATAAATTAGTTTTAATATGTTTTTTTTTACAAAATACATAATTATTGTTTAAATTCTTCCTAGAAATTATTGGTTTATGTTCATTATGTTTTTAAAGATTTTAATTCTGGTTAATATGTTTTCCATTTTTTCCAGCCAATCTGAGTATCATTTTGATAGAAATATTAATTATTACACTTGCATTTCTGTGTACAGTACAGAGGACTGTACAATAAATATGATTAATTAGATAATTAATTAAGTACTATGAAATCAATGTCAACTCTGAATGACCACAAAGATATTCTTCAGGATGATGTATTTGCAACTTGGCTTTTCACATCTCTTAATGACATATTCATTGCTATTATAATCAAGTTCATTTCTCTTACTGTTGGTCATCTTTCTTTCTTTCTTTCTTTCTTTCTTTCTTTCTTTCTTTCTTTCTTTCTTTCTTTCTTTCTTTCTTTCTTTCTCAGCATTATATATGTCTCCACAGAGCTAAGCCTTCCTATAATATGTCCAAAATAATAGCTGAGCCTAGTCATTTATGCTTTGAGTGAGAACTCTGGATTGATTTGTTCTATTATTCATTTGTGTGTTTTCTTGGCAATACAGGAAATTCTCAGGAGTTTTCTCCAACAGAAAAGTTCAAAGAATCAAGATTCATTCTATCTTGCTTGTTCAACATTCAACGTTCAGATTTTTTATAGGAAATATGTGCATACATACATGGAAACATCTGGCATATATACATCATAACATCTATATTTTGCAAGACTTTGAAGTGGAATTTCTAAATGCCAACCTGCATCTATTTAGTAACAGCTAGTTCCTTTACTATTGATAATCAATCCTAAAAGACAGAAATTATCCGCCAACTTTAACTTGTTGGTAAAATACAGAAATGCTTTAGCATGGCTTCTTTATGTGCAGTATAAAATGATGCCTTAGTTATTGTCACTAAAATGATTATATATCTCCAGTATATTCCTACATCACTGCAGGCCGGTCGAGGTGACTCCTTACTTTAATTAAACAGTTGTGATGACCTTTACACTTTCATTCCCAGTGTTTTTCACTTATGTCCTTGGAAGATTTGAGGGACAAATTCAATGAAAAAATATCAATCAATACATTTGGATGTTCCGTTTGCTCATAATTTTTACTTTTAAAATAATCTGCATGAAAATTCATGTACAACTTTAATTACTTTTCTTCTGTTGTATACATGTTCATGTAATGCAATTCAATATAAACATTTTTACAAGACCTTTTCTCTAAGGTAAAGCATTTTATATGCTTTTTTACCATCACTATCTATCTATTTCCACCTGTCCTGTTTGCCATCATTTGCATCATTTAGAGACTAAAATGGAAGATCTGTAAATTGAGCTGGCCAGGAATAAGGAGTGTATATCAGAGTTGGTGAGCCTTTGAGAGCTGTATGCAACAAAATTTCATTTTGATGTATGCCGATTGGTGTACATTCAAAGTGACAATAAAGTTGTTGTTGTTGATGAGGCACTTGTCTAACAAAACTTGGAAATATGTCAGCAATGATATGGAATTTCAACCCTCAAATTGGTTTTCAGAAATACTCTAAAATTTTGGTCCACTGACACAATTAATTTCATTTAAATGGTATATTATCAGATAATCTCCCTTATGAGAAAGCATAGTCTTACAATGAATGACAGCTTGCATTAAATGATCAGAACACTCTCATGTTTATACTTCCAAGGTTGGCAAAATCTTGTTTATATTATAAACAGTCTACATAAAACGCTTGAATAACATTTGTATACATTTGTTTTAAAACTGCAGTCTGTCAAAAGGTTCTAGTTTCTGTCATAAAATTCAGTCAGGTAAACCCATTTCTCAGTTCTCTATACATATCAACAGCAGTCAAGAAAATAAAACTGCTGTAAAACCTGTGGGGTTTCAATTTTCATTTTATATAATTATTCTTTGTTCCTAGTAATTATATTTGTTAATAACACTGAAACCAGTTTTCATGTCTTGCATTATTCTTCTAAAAAAGCCATTTGAAATGAATTAAATCTCCTTTGGGAACAAATACAATGCAGTATATTAGTTCATTTCAAGCTCCGGTAATAGTCAGAATCACAACCTAATGGAATCTGATGAAGCAGGACAACTTTTGTAGACTTTAAAAGGCATTTACATCCTGTCATTTATTTTAATGTGATAGGCAACTGTAAATTGTATTTGTCATTGGCAGTATGAATGCTTAACTCTTGTCTGGGATTTTTAACGAAACGAAACGAAAATAACCCTAGTAAAATGAACTGAATATGTTAAGCATTTCTTCTGTGAAGTCACACAGGCTTACAGTGATTAGTGAACTCTCCTCTTTGCCAGTAGATGTATAAATAAAAAGACAGAAAAGGAAGAGGATGTTTTCAAATGGTATTGATTGATGCTGTTGCTTAGTGCTCACAAAATCAACTGAGCACTAAGTCATTCCTGGGCTATTTATGCATTAAGAAATCTTCCCTGGCAAGGAAAATAACGTGCCAAACATTTTCACTCTCTTCCCTCACCCCCTATCATTTGCACTGGACATCGTGCAGTGGAGGTACCATTGTACAAGGAAGCCAAGACTGCAAAATCAGTCACCTTTTTTTCCCCTTTAAAATACTGGCTTTAACAGCAGTTCCTGGAATATAGTACAGGGCTTTTTTTCTCATAGAACGCTCAGAACGGAGTTCCGGCACCTTCTTTGGATGGAACCTTGAAAGGTAGGCAAGGCGGGTTGTATGACGTGTGAGTTCCAACATTTTTTTCTTTTACAAAAAAAGCACTGATATAGTATATACATGTTTGTTTGTGTTTTTACAACCCTGTAATCCCTTTATTTGGGATGAAGTCAGGGCAGCTGAAAAGAGCTGAGCATTTACTGGCTGGATGCCCTTCCTGACACCTGCACAGAGTTGGCAGCAGATATTTTGTCTATGCACCTTGATAGAGAAACATCTTCCACTGCCTAGGATTGAAGCCTCAATCTTCTGAGTGTCTTCACCTCTAGACCACCACGTTGCTAGTATGTACATTATATGTTATATTTTAAAATGATCACTTTTTAACCTATTCAATCAGATTTTACAGTTTCAGAGTGAATCCAGTTCTTTCATACCTGGATCACTCATTGTATTTCAGAGATGGGAAATTAATTTTTCCAAGGGAGACACATGAGAAGCTGGAACTGTTGTGGAGGGCCAAACCAATAGGCTGAACTTAATTATGCTCAATGTTAATTTTAAAACTTTATAAAAAGCAATCAATGATTTTGATTAGCTGTTACTAGTAAGAAAAAATGTTATGTTTTATTTATGTTTGATTTCTAATTTCAAATTGATCTCACCTGAGCCAGACAGGGACAGGGACAGGGAGAGGGGCAGGAAAAGGGCCCAGGGGTTGTAAAATGCCCAGGTCTGTTGTATATAATACAGTAATACCATAAATAAACTTACAATCAAAGAGAAATAAGAAATGTTATCCCATATTTTACAAATCTCTTCAGATTTATAGGTAAAACTTCACTAGTCTCATTATCCAATAAAAGGAATGTACTAATTGTATGGAAATGTAAAAATATTTTCTCTACAATTTTACTTTACAATTGCAGTCCTATGTTAAAATAGCTTCTGTAATTAATGGACCCATTTATGGGATTATTCAGGCTATGCCACGTCAGCCGAGACCTACTTTTAAGTCAATCAGTTGTGTGAATTCTCTACTGAGAAATCTTCATCTCCTTCTGTTGGTTTACAGGAGGTGAAACAAAAGGAAGGGAGGTACCTCAGGAAAACAGAAGTGACAGCCAGTATTTTGTGTATTGCCTATATTTTTCCCTTAAACATTTAGGGGATGAAGAGGGAAGAAAGTGTGAGAAAAGAAGTTTTGTTCCAACTCATCAAAGGGAGAAAGGAAAAAAACAACCATCCATTCTAAACAGATTACTAAATGGTTGGGGTAGGGAAGGAAAAAGTAAAAATTCAAATTAATTTAAACATCAAAAGAGAGAGGAGAGTAAGCAGGATTAGCAACAGATGAAAGCAAGGTATGGGACATTCTAGACTATTATAAAATACTGTTTAGAAAAATAGGAAATGTTCTCATAAAGACTATATGAGGCGGTGTAAGCTCTTACTAAGTGAATAAGCCATGATCTGTATCTGTCCTAATCCTACTGGCCTTGTGGGGCTTTTCTGATCTGTTTTTATTGTTCTAGCCCAATATTGCCTGATAAACAGTATCATTATTGAACAGAACATATATTTAATAATAATTTAATAATGGTAGAAAATTTCCTTCCTCCCTTTGCAAGGAACTTGCCTTAATTAAGGGGATATAACTGTGCTTTTGTAATAAATATACGTAAATCTAGATCAAAACTCTCTGGTGTCTTCCTACATTCAGCCACCAAGTCTACTTCTTCTCTGCAAATTCTAGTGCACACATAAGAAATTTGCAAAATTATTTTTATATTTTCAGTGGGGGGCTGTCATGGTGCCCTCCCACAGGTCTAAATTTACCACCACACTACATGGAAGAAGAGTATATTGTCTAGATATTTTGTTATTCAAATGCAGCATAGTGTTTATTTCAAAAAGAGCTAATTATATATAAAAACATAATGATTCCTTTAACTTTTCCAGAGGGTGAGAAACAGGAAGCGAGCGGGTCACCTTTTTAATAGTCAAAGGCAGAGGAAACAACAATTATTGTGTGAGCGTAGATGCACTTGAGGGATGCGGTGGCTCAGTGGGTTAGGACACTGAGCTGGTCGATCAGATGGTTGGCAGTTTGGTGGGTTGAATCCCAAGTGCCGCATAACAGAGTGAGCTCCTGTTACTCGTCCCAGCTTTTGCCAACCTAGCAGTTCGAAAGCATGTAAAAATGCAAGTAGAAAAATAGGGACCACTACGGTGGGAAGGTAACAGCATTCCGTGCACCTTTGGTGTCTAGTCATGCCGGCCACATGACCATGGAGACGTCCTTGGACAAGCGCTGGCTCTTCGACTTTGAAACGGAGATGAGCACCGGCCCCTAGAGTTGGAAACGGCTAGCACGCATGTGCGGGAACCTTTACCTTTACCTTTAGATGCACTTGTCTCAAAACAAGAAGTCACATTTTTTTTAGTGGGGGGAATATGGAACAGGAACATGTATTTAGTGCTGATAGAGATGAGTAACAAAGAGTAGGCATTGAAGCAAATTTTCTGATATCATTACTGAATTTGGGTCTGTCCATCTGTCTCTCCACTCTGACTTTTCATGGCTGCTATAAATCAGCACAAAGAAGATTTAAGTGGTTTTATGGTTTTGAGGGTACTTTCAAAGAAGAATTTCAGCACAAGAGCAGGACTGAACCCCTTTAATCCCCAAGTCAGCTCTGTATGAGAGCTAAACCAATTTATTTCTGAGCTAGCTTTGGTGTATTTGAAATCAAAATAAAACTTGTTTTCCATTGAAAGGCCCTGGTTCTGTGGAACTTCTGCAGGAATGCCTGCCTGCCTGCATCATCCTGCTTCCACTTCAGATTTCTTAGCAGGTATTTCAAGGGGAAAGCTGGCCTGACAGCTTTGCTGCTCACTTTCTCTCACTTATTTTGATCTCTCTTTTTTTTAACAGTTCAAGATCAACAGAAAGTCCATTATCACAGATCATCTTCAAGATGCTTTTTTTTTTGGGGGGGGGGGACTAGAAGCTAGAAATGATGGCAGTGCAGAAATGCTGAACAGTTTATTGAAAGATAAAGACCAAGTGAAAAGAAAGAAAGAAAGAAAGAAAGAAAGAAAGAAAGAAAGAAAGAAAGAAAGAAAGAAAGAAAGAAAGAAAGAAAGAAAGAGTTAAGACATTTAATGTGATCCCAAAAATCTGACTCCAAAATGCTTTTTTATGATAAGCAGATATATTTCACTTTCTATCATCTTCCACATGGTGCATATAACTTCCAGGGCTTTTTTTCTCATAGAACGCTCAGAACAGAGTTCCGGCACCTCTTTTGGATGGACCCTTGTAGGGTAGGCAAGGCGGGTTGTATGACATGTGTGAGTTCCAGCACCTTTTTCTTTTACAAATAAAAAGCACTGCCCATAACAGCCTCTTGCAAATAAAACTGAGATCCATCGCTCATGGTAACTTCACAGTGCTGACCAGCATGCTTCATATCGTACTGTTAAGCCATAGCAAATGAACAGTACAAATAAATGTTTTATTTTTCCATTATTTGTATGCAGCCAAAATTGCACATCTCTAAGCAGCGCACTTGAATAGGAGTTGATATATTAAGCAAAAAGCTCTATTAGATGTGATTACATACTGCCAGCAATATCAGCTAGTTAGTCAGTGTAAGAAGTCCAGACCATGTGAATCAATGTTCCAATTCCAAATTCCAATTCCATAGGACAGTGTTTTTTACTTAGCCACTGTGTACCATGTTCCTGAGCTATACCAAAACTGTGGTGACTCACAGTATTTCTCTTTAGCGGCCTGAACTTTGGGAAATAGTCTCCTTCTGGAGGTCCAATTGGCACCAAGCCTGGCATGTTTTTGTAAGGCTGCCAAGCCAGAGTTATATTACTTTATTATAGTGCTGGCATATGGTTTATGGGTTATTTTTTATTTATTGTGCTCTTTTTATTACTATACTATGGCTATCATTGTTTGAGAGTGTAATTACTGTACATTTGACTGTTATAAGAGTATATTCTAAACAGCCATGAGTTGCTAGATTAAGTATGACACTTGTGTATGTGTAGTCAGTTTTCATTTTTGTTTTGTAATTCCTACAGATTTCTTGGCAAGGTTTTTTTGGAAGTGTTTGTCCCTTGTCTGCTTCCTAAGGCTGAGAGAGAGCGACTGACTCAAAGTCACCCAGCTGAGTAGGTTCAACTGGAACTAATACTCTCCCACTTTCTAGCCTGGGGCCTTAATCAATACAACAAACTGGCTCTGAGGTAATAAAGTAACATAAGAGTTCTGTCTTTGCTTTGCATATTATTTTATTAATCCTTTCAACTCTATTATTCCATATTCTATTTTTTATTACTTTTTGTATGTTTTTAATTTTCCCAAGCAGAAAGCATAGGGGGGGGGGGCTACAAATTTAATAAATAAATTATCCACATACTTTTCATAGTACATTTTTAGCAAAAGTGTTTTCCAGTACAAAGTGGTCATCGACATGGACATTTTTTCTGTTTTCTTTGTGTGTGTGTGTGTGTGTGTGTGTGTGTGTGTGTGTGTGTGTGTCTTTTAAGATCTACAATTCCCAAGTATATTTTTGTTCCTGATGCTGCTGCCCTGGTAGTGCTAATTTAATATCACTAAAAATGGAACCTGTCTAGAATACAGCAGAGCTAGAACTGAAAAGGCCTCAAATCTGCTGCATTCAAAATTCCTCCATTCTGTATACCCTTCCATGGGACAGGAAGAAAAAAAAAATCATGAGTGTTAAAGCAATTGTTTAAAAAACAAACAAAGCCCCAAAGCATGATAGATCGATTGATCGATCGATAGATAGATAGATAGATAGATAGATAGATAGATAGATAGATAGATAGATAGACAGACAGACAGACAGACAGACAGACAGACAGGCAACCTTTATTGTTATTTTTTACTGTGGGCACAATGGCACACATTAAAAATGAAATTTAGTTGCTTGCTCTCAAAGTGTAAACATACATAACACACATTTAAACATACTACATACAATATATGTATAGGCCTGGCCTGAGGGGGGATTGGTGGGGCCTTTTTACTATTTTTATTGGGGTTTTTACCATGTATTACTGTATTTTTAATCGGGCATGTATTTAATTATTTTTTATTTTTTGTAAATCTCTGTGTTTTATTCTTGCCCTGTACACCGCCCTGAGTCCTCTGGGAGAAGGGCGGTATAGAAATATTAATAAATTAAATTAAATTAAAATTAAATGTATAGACCTACACCCTTACTTATAAGTAGCATATAAATATTAATCACTGTCCATCTTGAATACGTAGTGGAAGGAGGAAGCTTTAGAGTTTACAAGGTTAATGCTGTATGGAACAAAACTGTGACTGAATCTGGATGTTCTGCTATGGATACCACGAGGCCTCCTCCCAGAAGATAACAAGGAAAACAGGTCATGAAGAGGATGTGTAGTGTCCCAGACAATCTTACGGAACCTGTTCAAACAATGCTTCTGTGCTATGTCCTGGATGGGAGGGAGGGAACTGCCAATGATCTTTTCAGCCATCCTCACCACTCTCTGCACCACCTTCCTGTCTGAAGCAGTGATGCTTCCTAACCAGACTGTGATGCTGTATGAAAGGATGCTCTCAATTGTCCCTCTGTAGAAGGTGGTAAGTACAGGGGAAAGAAGATGTGCTTTTCTCATGTGATGCAGAAAATGCAGGCGCTGCTGTGCCCACTTCACCAGTGTCTCACTATTGACTGACCAAGCCAGCCTACTTGTTAACTGCACACCCAGGAATTTGATGCTGGTAACAATCTCCACAGGTGAATCATTAATGCACAGAGGAGTGTGGCTGTTCCTGCCTTCTCTGAAATCGACAACGATCTCTTTGGTTTTTCCAATGTTTAAAACTAGGCTGTTCTCCTTACGCCAGTTCACCAAACCCTCAACCTCCTTGTGGTAAGCACCCTCAGAATCTTATCCTGCCCTGTTTAGGAATATTTTATTCTCTCTCTCATCTTGGATCTTCCCCCTCTACAAGCAGTAAATCTATCTGCTAAATTTAGGAAACTCCCAAATGGGATCCTCATTTCTAAAGGAAGGCAATAGGCATTCAATGAATCATTTTAAATGTTTTAAAATTTGCACTGGAAATCAGCCCTATATCGTTTTTGTTGTCATTTTTCCCCCTCAACAGAGAGTTTAAATTATGTAATATCTGGAAAGTAAGGTGGCCAGCTATTTCACATGCCCATTATATAGCCCTGCTTTCAGAAGTTTAAAAAAAAAGGAAGGTGACCTGCAGAAGAGGAATACATACAATCCTAAATTTTATTCTCATCTTGAATGGAAGGGCAATCAGTTGTAACCCCCATTCTTTACAAGTATATTTGCATTATATATTTGCATTATAGTTTCATTTGTGACTCACAGTTACCAAAGGCATACCTCTACAGTATAATAGTTATTATGCACTTCTAAAAGAATGGTGGTACTTTACCATCTGCAGCCACATTAGTGCTTTTACGTGATGTAAAAGAAACAGGTGCTTGATCATTTAGCTGATCATCAGAGCAATGTTTTGAACAACAGTGTAATTGGTGGCAAATCACATTATTATAGGTGGACTCAAAACTGCTGACATCAGAATGGATGGAACAGAACATTGTTGTGTTCTATGAAGTCTGCAGAAGTATATCTGGTAAGACCTCCAAGAATATACTAAAAGGGACAAAGGGAAGATATGAGTATATAGAGATCTTACAGACTAACTGGAGTCTGTTGCAGATAACTTCAAATTTCCAAAGTTTTTTTTCCCTCCACCTTCCCCTTACAAAGCAACTGAATTTTTTGGGTATATAATGGTTGTCTAGTAAGCTTTAATCTTAAGTATGCATAATGATATATCAAACCTAACTTAAGATAGGTGGGCACTCTGGCTATTGTTGGATTCCAGGGTTGTTGAGCATTGTCCGTGAAGGCTGTGGTGCTGGGAATCAAAGTTTTTGTGGCATCTGAATCACCATTTCCAGATGGAGAATGGAATGATTCATTACAAGTCTTGAAACATGTAAGATTGCTCTTCGTTGCTTCCAGATGTGCACAACAGATGTCTTCTTGATGTCTTCTATGGGTGAGTATGTACAATAATCACACTTCGAAGTATTTATAGCACAAAATATCGTTATTAGATCTCACAGGGGGTGTGATGGCTCAGTGGTAAAAAATGTTAAGTTTGTCAGTTGAAAAGCCAACAGCCCGGTTAGAGAACCAAGTGCCATCCAATGGGGGGGGGGTGAGTTCCCATTACTTTCCCCAGCTCCTGCCCATCTAGCAGTTTGAAAGCATGCAAATGTAAGTAAATAAATAGGTACCACTTTGGTGGGAAGGTAACAGCATTCTGTGCACCTCGGCATATAGTCATGTTGGCCATGTGACCACAGAAGTGTCTTTTGGACAATTCTGGCTTCCTTGGCTAAGAAATGGAGATGAGCATGTCCCCTTAAAGTTGGACATGACCAGACAGAAGAAACCTTTACTTTTACCTTATTACATCTCACACAAGGGGCAATAAAGCATGTGGATGGTTACACAAAGTGAAGAAATAATAGAAAACATGACAAAGGGAATAGTAGTCCTCAGGAGAACTGAGCAATTAACAACAAAGACAAGGCTAAGTACAATCACTGATATATTTATTTTGATATAGCACTTAACGAAAGACTTATCAATGTATGGTTGTTATCGATAAAAATAAGTCTGACTTGAGCTCCACCTGAGAGACTTAATCTGCGGGGTGAGGAAATAACCAGTAGAGTTGAGGATCTGAATTGGAATAACAATGGAAAAACAAGGAGGGAAATTCAAGGGGGAAGTAAGGAAGTAAGGAAGCACAATAGACCGGTCCTTTTCTAAAATCCAAGAAAGCTATGACTAAAAGAAAAGGAGAAGATGCTTTTCTTTCTAAAGCAGGAAGTATGCACAATATGGAAGTATACCATTTCCATAACAACAGAGAAATGGAACTTTTATTAGATTCAGGAAGTGAATAAATGTGTGTGTGAATGTGTGTGTGTATGTGTGTGTGTGTTTGTTACATTTCCCTGCTATTGTTACTGACAATTCTATTTTGTTTAACATTTTTTCTATAGAAATTTATTTAAATTTCTGAACCTGGTGGTGTGGTGGTTAGAATGGAGTATTGCAGGCTAACTCTGCCCATAGTCTACAGTTTGATCCTCACCAGCTCAAAGTTGACTCAGCCTTCCATCCCTCCGAGGTCAGTAAAATGAGGACCCTGATTGTTGGGGACAATATGTTGATGTTGTAAACCGCTTGGAGAGAGCTGTAAAACCCTACAGAGGGTACCTAAGTCTAAGTGTTATTGCTTTTGCTAAATAGGATGCTAAATAAATAAAAAAAAAAAATACAAGCTGAAGCTACTTATAAAAAACAGAGTTCTATGAAATCAGATCTCATTGATTACAAATCCAAATGGGAGAGAAGAACAGTATGTTGTCTCCTATACATATACAGAACAAGGAGGAAAAAGTCATTTTTGGAAGACTGTTTGAAAGTTTGTATACATGTGAGTTTGTGTTATAATGTCCACTGAGGCAAGAGAATAAAAACCAGTTTTAACAGAAAGTGATTTTTCTTTCTCTTATTGTCTCCATCCTGGCCCAACTGAATAGCAAGCTTGATAAATATATACATACTAAGGATTTCCATTCAGTCGATCTGGGCTGGAGTATATTCTGAGCAAGAGGCAATTTTCACTGATGACACCTTCTGGGTAATGGAAGTGTTTACATAAGGAAAGAACATCCTGTGGCCTTCAGGCTAGTTCAATACCACTTGTTACCTTTGTTAAAAAGAAAAAAATAGGGGGAAAAAATCAAGAAGCACTCTTGACATAGTCTCAAGGGTTTTTTTTACCTATGGAGGATAATGAACTTGGCAATATTTAGAGTTTGTGGTTAGCTAATTAATAACCACATAATTATCCCCTACTCATCTGAGGAAAGGAGCAATGTATAAGTAGCTTTCTTCGGATAAAGTACTTCAATATGCACACCATTAATTTAGTATTCAACCTCCCGAGGCAAATTCTGCTGAAGATGTGTGCCTCGATTTGTTTGGTTGACAACAGTTGAAAGGGAAAACAGATGTCTGAATGACTAGGAATAGTTCCCTCAAACCTTGGGGATTACAATATTTCAAGTTCTTTTAACATTCTTAATAGGAAGAAAGAATGGGTGACAGACTATCACAGTCCTTCTCTATCCATCAAAGAGTTTATTCCTTTCAGCAGCAATTACTTTGACAGTCTTATATACAGTATGTGGAAATCTGCCTGCTAAACATCTTTAAAATCATGACTTCTCAGTGTCTTTCTTAGGTCAAAACATAGGACTGTTACCAAATCTGAAAAATTGTAATTGACAAGTCATGAGCTTTTGTTAACTAATTCACTGACTCAATTGATATAGGTATGCATTTTGAACAGTGGGCAATGTTTTCTCACTATTCATTCCTGAGAATTATGGGACTAGGAATTAAAATTACCGTACTACCTAGGAACTTTCTAGCTCCTAAGAGTTGGAGAACACCCCAGAAGGGAGTGAAAAGTTCAGTAGAAGAAAAGAAATTGATTGTAAATGAAATTGGAACTTATGTTATATGAACTGATAGAGGATTCCATCTAACTTGTTCAGATGAATGCGTAATGATTCTCTAAGACTGTAGAATTTGCCAATCACCTGGAACACATTATAAGGCACATTAAAAAGGTAAAGGTAAAGGTTCCCCCGCACTTGCGTGCTAGTCGTTTCCGACTCTAGGGGCCGGTGCTCATCTCCGTTTCAAAGCCGAAGAGCCAGCGCTTGTCCGAGGACGTCTCCGTGGTCATGTGGCCAGCATGACTAGACACCAAAGGCGCACGGAACGCTGTTACCTTCCCACCGTAGTGGTCCCTATTTTTCTACTTGCATTTTTACGTGCTTTCGAACTGCTAGGTTGGCAGAAGCTGGGACGAGTAACAGGCGCTCACTCTGTTACGCGGCACTCGGGATTCGACCCGCCAAACTGCCGACCTTCCGATCGACAAGCTCAGCGTCCTAACCCACTGAGCCACCGCGTCCCTTGTTATAAGGCACATTAGTGTTATTCAGATTCAATTCTCCTAAATCAGGCAAGAGTGACAGCCCTTATTGCCACTTTTAGGTTAATGGATGGAAAAATAAACAATTATTACTTTTGTTTTACTTTTTGCTTTTGCCTTTAGTATTTTATTTCTTATTCTCAAATTTTATTTTTATTATTTATTCACTTACTTTTCATATTCAGAAATGGCAGTTTAATGAAGATGAGCTTGGCATGGTTAGGCATATGAATCTTATAGTTCAGCTCATTGCCATAAAACAGGTATGGATCACCAGGCATAAAGCCTTTGCTGAGGGGAGCAAAAATTAGATTAAATTGTCCTAATATTTCACTCATTCACAAAATAAGACCCACATCAGACCCAAATATTCATCCTAAAACAATTATAAGATCAGCATTCTGCAGAATTTTCCCCTCCAAAACACACAAACACATACACACACAAATTTACAGCAGCATTAAAATGTCACTCCTCCCTTTGCCAAGTCAGAAAAGAAAAAGGATGCCTTGTGTTGTGTAGTGAGTTCTTTGGAGGCAGTAAACGAGACGAGAGGTTGTAAACAGGAACATTGCTTTATTGAGGCAAACAGGAACAGAACTGAAACAGAGGCTTCTGCGCAGCTACTTATACGGTTGGCTACTAGGTGGTGGCCAATAGGTTTAAAGGAACTCATTCCCGCCCCAAATCATCCAATGATCTTCTTGGAGACAGCAAGTCTGGCTAGTCAGTGACCTTTACACAGACACACCATTGAGCAACCTTAAGCAGCATTCAAACAGACACGTGAATCAGTTCAAGTACAAATCCCAATACATTACACCTTGAACATTTGCATAAACAGAAAAACATGGTAGAAATTTAACAATTAACACAAATGAGCGCATAAATAAAAAATAAAGGAAGTCTTCTAGGTATAAGTGAAGGAATTTTCAGTTCCCCTTCAGCTTGACTGGGAGGCTTTTCTCTGTTTGTTCTGCTTTAAATCTCTATCTCCCATAGTCACTGCCCCTCTTTTAAAATATAACAGACTATAAGCACAACAGTTGTTTGATGCTATGCTCCCTTGCTTCAGCCTGGTTCACACAGAATACATACATACATACATACATACATACATACATACATACATACATACATAAACAAACAAACAAACAAGCAAGCAAACAAGCAAAGAAACAAATAAATGGCACCAGAGACACTAAGATAGCAAAATACCAAGTTGCAACTGGGATTAAATAACTCAACAAACACCTATGGTTCTTGCCCTTTTTTTGGCCTGAGGGTCACAATGTCCTCCTTAGGAGCATGCCAATCACCATTAAATGAATGGGGCCAGGACAAAGAAGTGGGTGGAACCAGAATGAAAACTATATTTGCTGTAATTTCAATGTACTTTTACATTTTAGGTGGTTAATATTGCCACTCATCATATATTTGCTCCTTACTCCTGCAATTTGAAAAAATTGCATTTTGAGGGCTATCACTGAGAGGGATCTGGGGTCACATCTATGGCTTTGGGATCTATAGTTTGTGCATTTCAGATCTAACCAGATGTAAAGATGTCACTTGAATATGTAGATAGAACCACGGTGGCACAGTGGTTAGAATGAAATACTGCCAACTCTCAACAGTTTAATTCTAACTGCTCAAGGTTGACTCAGCCTTCCATCCTTCCGAGGTTGGTAAAATGAGGATCCAGATTGTTTGGGGGTAATATGCTGGCTGTGTAAAACACCTAGAGAGGGCTGTAAAGCACTGTGATGGGGTACATAAGTCTACGTTCTATTGCTACTGCTAGTTGTGCCTACTCTAAACCTATCACTTCTCCATTTTGACAGGAGAACTACCATAAAATGGTAAATACAGTCATCTGAAAACATATCCTCTTGTTCTTGAAGAAGACCACTGAGCTCTGGAAACGTACATACTTTTCAGTGGTCAGAGTTTGTTTTCCATTAAAACAGGGAGTCAGTGTGAGAGGCAGACAGAAAGACAGAACAAATCTTTTGGGGGGGCCTGGCTCTGTTCCACCTAAACATTTTGTTCAATGCCCAGAGAGAACTATAAGTATCACAACCTCCTTTAATGAGTGCCCTCTGCGTGACCTTCATAATATGAAATGGTGAAAGATTCAGCTTCCCATCAATAGCACTTTTGCCAAATGTATTTCAACTTAGAGTCATTTGAGTGAAGAGAGCTACTGTATACTGGTTTAGTTTTTAAATTTAGTTTTTATCCTATAATGGCAATTCCTTTTGCCATCCCACAGGGAACAGGTTACTGCAATCAATTTATTACTACCGTCATCCACAAATACAATGCAAATAGAAATATTCCAGAGCTAATGTGGAGCTCTGTGACCCGCTTTATTCTGTTGAGGACTTGCTTGTTTTAATGCAACAGCAAAGCATCCCCCATTTTAAATGATATGGTGGTGTTTACCATCCATTAACCTAAAAGTGGCAATAATTTTTCAGGTTGTAATTAGTTATGGTGAATGATGTGGATCGAGCATTAGCCTGTCAGCTGTCTTCTATTATGAATGCAAGTCACCTCACACACACACACACCCTATCTTTTCCTCTGTCCTTTCCTCTTTTCCTCAGTCATGGCAATTCATTAGTTCTGCTGTCTGAGAGCAGCTGTACCATTTGAGATGTAATTTATTCAGATTCCCCTCAATATTACTAGAGAAGCGTGAGAAGATAAGTGATTTGATGAGGCTAGGTATTTATAGATGGAATCTGAGTCAGAAATTATAAGAGATAAGAGGTGGGGGCAAACATCTCCTCCTCCCTGTTCAGAAATATTGTCCCCCAACCTTCTTCTTTTTTTTACAGCAAAAGATTATATTTCAAGAAGTAAAGCCAAAAATCTGTCACATTAAATTAAAGAACTGCAAAAAGGCTATAAATGCTAAGCCGGACAAGACTGCAACCAGCAGTCTCCATGCTAGAAAGGAATCTACAGACAACTCCCTCAGTTGCATGCATCTCCCCACTCTGCCTGTCCCACTTTATGTTAGGTTGACACCCTTGATGGTAGGACATTACAAATAGCAATGGAAACCTCCCTATTGGTATTCATCAGCAGTCCTAATAACCTGTTGGTATTCCTCAGGAGTCCTAATAGCCTTGGTGGAGCAGTGGGCTAATGCCTCCTTAAGTAACACCAGCTGCCTGCAATTAGTGCAGGTTCGTATCCCACCAGGCTCAAGGTTGACTCAGCCTTCCATCCTTCCGAGGTAGGTAAAATGAGGACCCAGATTGTTGGGGGCAATTAAGCTGACTTTGTAATAATGCCGCTTGGGGGGGGGGTGTGTGAAAGCCCTAACAAGCAGGCATATACATAGAATGAAGGCTATTGCTAAGCACATTGTGCTTAGATAGTAAGCTGCCCTGAGTCTTCGGAGAAGGGCGGGATATAAATGGGATTAAAAAAAAACTTTATTTACTTTCTCTTTTACTTTTTTTTCCCAATAGCTTTCAGAAGAGTCACAATCCAGAAGAGTCACAATCCATCTATTGAATCCATTGTGCTGACCTGGAACACAAAACTCATAGCCAAACAAGGCCTTACAATCCCACCACTCAGCAAAGACACCTTTCTACTCTCACTGCCAAATATGAAGTGCATTTTTTTTTAAAAAAAGGCAAGCTTAGTCTCTCCCTGACATAGGCTCTGTTACTATACAATCAGTCTTATCCCTGGAGCTCCGATTTCAAGAAAGTAAAAACAAAAACAACACAGACCCAATATCAAACATAGAATGAGGTGTGTGTGTGTGTGTGTGTGTGTGTGTGTGTGTTGGACGATCAAGCAGAAGAACAGTTCTTCCTGCTGTCAGTAGGAAGGAGGGGTAAATAGACTTGAAAAGCAGAAAAGCAAAAATGGAGGGAGAAATACAGCTAATGGCTATTTCCTTATGTTGTATACAATTTAGAGGCATGGTAGTGCCATATGGAAAAAGAATCTTCATAATATTCAATTTGGTCTACTGGTTAGGGCAGCAGGAGACTGTAGCTTTGAATCCCACCTTACACATGAAAGCCCACTGAGTTACTTCGGGCAAGTCGCTCTCTCTCAGCCCAGCCCACCTCACAGAGTTCCAAAGGTGCTTTTTTCAGGAGGCAACTGGACTTGCTTGTGTTTCTTTTGAAGACATTTCGCTTTTCATCCAAGAAGCTTCTGCAGCTCTGACTAGATGGTGGGGAGTGGAAGGATTTAGGTTGTTTGCAGACAGATGGCCATTTGCATTATTTTAGAGAAGTCATTGAAACCATTTTGGAGGTTTATCTGTGTCCTTAGGGTCACCTGAGTAGTGCAAATGTGTGTGGAGCCTTGTACTACTCAGGTGACCCTGAGGACACAGGTAAACCTCAAAATGGTTTCAATGACTCTCTAAAGAAATGCAAATGACCATCTGTCTGCAAGCAACACAAATCCTTCCACTCCCCACCATCTAGTCAGAGCTGCAGAAGCTTCTTGGATGAGAAGCGAAATGTCTTCAAAAGAAACACAAGAAAGTCCAGTTGCCTCCTGAAAAAAGCACCTTTGGGACAACCATGACCTGGATGACTGAGAGTCTCCATGGACACCTCACAGAGTTGCTGTGGAGAAAATAGGAGCAGGAAGGAGTATTAGGTATATACACACCATGAGCTATTTATAAAAATAATAAAGGAAAGGAAGAAAGGAAGAAAGAAAGAGAGAGAGAGAGAGAGAGAGAGAGAGAGAGAGAGAGAGAGAGAGAAGAGAGAGAGAGAGAGAGAGGGAGGGAGGGAAAGAAAGAAAGAAAGAAAGAAAGAAAGAAAGAAAGAAAGAAAGAAAGAAAGAAAGAAAGAAAGAAAGAAAGAAAGAAAGAGAAAGAAAGGGAGGGAGGGAGGGAGGGAGGGAGGGAAAGAAAGAAAGAAAGAAAGAAAGAAAGAAAGAAAGAAAGAAGAAAGATAGATTAGATGCAAAGGCATTTTAAATTTTTGACTAAAACATAGCCGATCTTTTATTCTTAGATTATTATTTCTTGGCAAAATCAGCTCACATTTTCAGGCATAGCAGAGCCTTTCAATGGGATCATTTGCACCAGGTTTCAAAGAATCAAATCACAAATGTGCATAGGAGTGATTAGTATACCATATGATTGTTGTGGTTGCCAGTGAACATTACCAGAATGCAGACTGGAAAGTTCTGGGTCAGTAGGTGGATTGGCAGATAGATTTGGAAGTGTTATGCCTCATTAGATCAACATCAACAGTGGATGTAATGCCAATATTGGCAGGGAGCTGGGTGGGACAGTAAGGCAAGTTCTGTGCATGTTGTCATGGCTGCTCTAGATAGGGACATGTGCAACTATTTCCATTGCACGTTGCTCTCAGCTGGAACTATGAATCACGCCATGAGAGTCAGAATGAGAAGCTACTCAATTGGAAAAAGCTAGGGGAATATTATGAATCATGCCTCAGTAGTTCTCCAGAGGCAACAAAGGTGGGTTCAGGTTAACCCAGGGGTAGGCAACCTTGGCTCTTTTATGAGCTGGCTCAGGAATTCTGGGAGTTGAAGTCCACGAGTCATAAAAGAGCCAATGTTGCCTACCCCTGGGTTAACCTGAATCTGAGGATTGCGGGGAAGAGGACTGTACCTGCTGTTAAAAAGCAAGGCAGACTGCTGCTGCCATAGCTGAAATG
The DNA here is from genome assembly GCF_964194415.1 of Vipera berus. Taxonomy (NCBI): domain Eukaryota; kingdom Metazoa; phylum Chordata; class Lepidosauria; order Squamata; family Viperidae; genus Vipera; species Vipera berus. Next base: position 166,617,838 of record NC_138202.1, read on the forward strand.
GCAGATTTGGAGGAGATTGGAAAGCCATTCTCCAAGTGAATGATATGGAATGAATGAGATGTGCTTCCCCTGGAATGAACATACACACAAAGGACAGATCCCCCCCCCTTTTTAACACAAATAAGAACAGGGTGAAGTGATCCGTAGGTGTCTATAAAATGTTAGGTGCAAATAGGTATGTGGTGTAGGGTCTATTGGAAGCCTGCCAAAGAGCAGCCTTAAGAGAGATTGATATAAAAGATGTGCAAATTTTTCAACGTTATTGGTGGATGTTTGCACAGCCCCGCTGAAACTATGGCCTTGTCTTTAAGTGACCTCTTTCTTACCAAAGATCTTGGATTACTGATTTTCCATTTACTTAGATATACCCAACAGTTCTTGGTCCAACATAGTTGTAGGCTGCCAGGGCAAAGCCAACTCATTTCCTCCTCAGCCTTCTAAAATTGTTGCTGTAGAACACAAGGAATTCCCTAGTTGACTCTATTGATTCTCCTCCCCCTAAATACTTTATTTTCCCTGTAAGCTTTTGAAAAAGATATTATAAATCTTAGCTGTTAGGCATATGATTAAGCCTACCTGGTTGGGTTGGAAATATATATGCCATGATGTATGATATCACTTTAAATGTGATGATTGGCCAAGGGTGTGTTTGCCTCCCAATGGCCATAAGAGGGAGCTAGGGACGTAGTTTCTCTCTCTCTCTGCTCTCGCTGTTTTTTTCATTGTTAGTTACTCTGTTACTGCTATTGTTGGTTTGCTACTGTGTTAAACCTGAACAACTGTGTTTTGACCTTTGGACCGGTAAGAAGACTTTGTATTTGGAATACTCCTTGGACTGTTACTATTGTTTATCTGTTCTTTACACATGTATGACCTGGACTGTTTATTTTTGACTGTGCTTTGTATTACACCACAAAGTAAAGTATTCTGCTTTTCACACCTCAGTGTATCTGTGTGGTTACTGTGTGAACTTTGCTGCTCTCAGTACCTTTTTTGTCTGTGCAACTTCTTGTTAGCTCAAGGAGATCTCTGCACAATTCCTGACATTAGCTATGTAACTTTCAATTAAATCAGCCAGATATATCCCACAGCCCCAGCTGCTAGATATCAAGTGAAACGGAGAATGCAGCTAAATTAATTGGCCATTCGAAAAAAGGGGGGAGGGGAAATGGCAGAGAAGTTTGAGTAATAAAGAACATTTTAAGCAGAAATGTAAAAATGTTAACAGGAGCCATTCACATACCACAACTGTACTAAGTGTCTGGGATGTGCTACTCAATTAGCACTAAAGGATAAGCTGGAACTTTTAAGTGTTTCATAAAAAGTGCAGTTCGGCTTAGGAATTTAGCTTAGGAAATCTGTTACCTCTGGACAATGTTTTATTGATGAGATGGACTGAGTTTCTTTCACCTCTCAGCTTTGTAAGACAGAGCACGCTGCTAGTAATAAAATAACTTAGACCTTCTCTCTCTAGGGGTAGGTAGTCATCTGGGTTCACCTTCAAACCTGATGCACCAATGAGCTTGTTTGTGGCCTGCTTCATTCCTTGGTACTGAAACTGACTTGGGCATGAAACACAGCAAAACTGGTTATTCATAATCTGTCTCGACTTCATATTTAATTTATTGGAAGAAATCAGAGTGAACAGTTTGACTGACAGGCTGTTTGCTTGCTTGCAAAAATCTCATAATTAATTGATAACAGCTGTCATCCTGGAAAGAGTAGGGAGAAAGGGTCATAAGAACAGGAGAAAAGAGAAAGATGTATGTAGGAGCTGGTATTGTTAAAGCTACATAGCAGAAACTCAGCTAATTAAATGATCTTCTGATGGATTAAATAACAGAAGTGAAACTAATCACAGCTCTTAAAAACATCTGTTAACACATGAGTGTAATTAAACAATTGAGGACAAAGCAGCCTTTTGCATTCAGATACAGGTGAACTGTTTAAAATAAATAGATTGACAGTAGACCTTTACCTCTTCCTTAGCAAAATGTAAAGCACTGTAGATACGAGGAAGGGATGTTCCTTGGAGGAACACATATATGAAGTTAGAGGGGGGAAAGGGAAAAATAAGCCCCAGAATGGAAACAGAAATCCATGAAAAGTGTTTTAACAAGTGTTCAAAGTTAAATTGCTGTCCCAACAAAATGAATAAAAACTGGACATAAAAACATACGAAATTTGCTTGGAACAAAATTTTTAAAAATGTATAAGGAAATGTGTTCAGTTACACTGGTAGAATTACAGTAATTCTACAGTAATAAGCTTGTAAGCCGCCCTGAGTCTTCGGAGAAGGGCAGGATATAAATGTAATAAAAAAATAAAAATAAAAACAAAAGGTAAAAGGTAAAGGTTCCCCTGCACATGCGTGCTAGTCATTTCCAACTCTAGGGGGCCGGTGCTCATCTCCGTTTCAAAGCTGAAGAGCCAGCGCTTGTCCGAGGACGTCTCCGTGGTCATGTGGCCGGCATGACTAGACGCCAAAGGCGCACCGAACGCTGTTACCTTCCCACCGTAGTGGTCCCTATTTTTCTACTTGCATTTTTACGTGCTTTCGAACTGCTAGGTTGGCAGAAGCTGGGAAGAGTAACAGGCGCTCACTCTGCTACGCGGCACTCGGGATTTGACCCGCCAAACTGCCGACCTTCTGATCGACAAGCTCAGTGTCCTAACTGACTGAGACAGTAATAGAAACTGGAAAATTTTGTTTATTGGAATGGCAAAATGAAAAGGGTTGAAGATAGGAAAAATGCACATAAGAGAACAATTACTATAGAAATGAGGATTAGAAAAAGATATGGTATAATTTGTTCATAAATAATAGACAGTTGCAAATGCATGGTCAAAGAAAGGAAAGCAAGATTAAAAAAACATGAAGGCGATTTTGATGGACATAAAAATTGTTTTGGCAATGAATGGGGAAAAAAAAGCAAAATAATAAACCTCTGGAATAATAAAGACAACTCAAAACCAAACATGAAACTGAAACTTCATTGAAGTGTGAAATGCAAGAAGCATTTTAGAGATTAGAAATGGGAATGATAGTGATACATCAAGAAAATGATGAAATGGTATGAGAATGTCAAAAAATACCAGGAACGCAGTTTGATATAGCTGAAGAAATGATGAAATGCCTCAATGTACTGAATGTATGTAACTGAAGAAGTGCTAAAGTTAAAAAAAAAATGACCATGCAGCTTCTTTCATTTCTGTGTGACACTTGCAATCTATACCTGATAAGTGGAAGAATTCAGTTATAGTTTTCTCATAGAAAATTAAATGCAGCATGAAAGTTTGAGGGAGTTTGCTAAGTATGACTAGGGAGAATCCTGACTGAAAGGGTGTGACAGAATGGGCAAAATTTGGAAAATACAAGGCAGCTTTACATTGGGCAAGTGAATATATAAAGCAGAGTTTTGCTTTTCATCATTTCATGCCTTTCAACAAAAAGATGTTGAGACTCTAGAAGGAGTACAGAGAAGAGCAGCAAAGATGGTTGAAGGGTCTGGAGGAGAAAACATATGAAGAATGGTTGCAGGAACTGGGTATATCTAGTTTAATGAAAAGAAGGACTAGATGAGACATGATAGCAGCATTCCAATATCCAATGGGCTGCCACAAAGAAGGGGGGCTCAACCTATTCTCCAAAGCACCTGAAGGCAGGACAAGAAGCAATGGATGGAAACTAATCAAGGAGAGAAACAACCTAAAACTAAGGAGAAATTTCCTAACACAACAATTAATCAATGAAATGACTCCAAAAATTGTGGGTGCTCTAACACTGGAGTTTTTAAAGAAGAGATTGGACAACCATTTGCCTGAAATGGTATAAGGTTTCTTCCCTGAGCAGGGGGTTGGACTAGAAGACCTTCAAGGTCCCTTTGATCTCTGTTATTCTACTCTGTTATTGTGCCATTGAGAAATGTACAAAGGTGACAAAGTTGATTGTAAGAATGTAAGAGGAACCATCTGTTAAGTGGAATAAGCTTACGCTATGGATTTTTACTTGCATATGAATATTTTTTATGATCCAGTAGACTGCAGGACCCCTTCATGGATTACTGCCTTGTCGTGGCAAAGGGGCTTGCGTAATTCAATGAAGCTATGAGCTATGCCGTGCAGGGCCACCCAAGATGGAAAGGTCATAGCAGAGAGTTCTGACAAAACGTGATCCATTGGAGAAGGAAATAGCAAACCACTCCAGTATCTTTGCCATGAAAACCCCATGGACAGTACCAAAAGGCATAATGATATGACGCTGGAAGATGAGCCCCTCAGGTCGGAAGGCATCCAATATGCTACTGGGGAAGAGCAGAGGGTTAGTACTAGTAGCGCCAGAAAGAATGAAGTGACTGGGCCAAAGCCGAAAGGACACTCAGCTGTGGATGTGTCTGGTGGTGAAAGGAAAGTCCAATGCTGTAAAGATTTTTTCTCCATAGGAACCTGGAATGTAAGATCCATGAATCAAGGAAAGCTGGACGTGGTCAAACAAGAGATGACAAGACTGAACATTGACATCTTAGGTATTAGCAAATTAAAATGGACAGGAATGGGTGAATTTAATTCAGATGACCATCAGGTATACTACTGCGGGCAAGAATCCCTCAGAAGAAATGGAGTAGCCTTCATAGTCAATAAAAGAGTAGGAAAAGCAATACTGGGATACAATCCTCAAAATGACAGAATGATCTCAGTTCGAATCCAAGGCAAACCATTCAATATCACAGTAGTCCAATTCTATGCCCCAACCACCAGTGCTGAAGAGGATGAAATTGACCGGTTTTATGAAGCCCTACAGCACCTTATAGAACTAACACCAAAGAATGATGTCCTTATCATCATGGGGGATTGGAATGCTAAAGTAGGAGGCCAAAAGATAACCGGAATAACAGGCAAGTTTGGCCTTGGAGTACAAAATAAAGAAGGGCACAGGCTGATATAATTTTTTCAAGAGAATACGATGGTCATAGCAAACACTCTTTTCCAACAACCCAAGAGACGGCTCTACACATGGACATCACCAGACGGTCAACACAGAAATCAGATTGACTATATGCTCTGCAGCAAAAGATGGAGAAGCTCTATACAGTCAGTAAAAAACAAGACCAGGGGCTGACTGTGGCTCAGACCATGAGCTTCTCATTGCAAAGTTTAGGCTTAAACTGAAGAAAGTAGGGAAAAGCGCTAGGCCACACAGGTATGAATTAAATCATATCCCTGTTGAATATACAGTAGAGGTGACAAATAGATTTAAGGAATTAGATCTGGTAGACAGAGTACCTGAAGAACTATGGACGGAGGTTTGCAACATTGTACAAGAAGTAGCAACTAAAACCATCCCAAAGAAAAAGAAATGCAAGAAAGCAAAATGGCTGTCTGAGGAAGCTTTGCAAATAGCTGAGGAAAGGAGGGAAGCGAAAGGCAAGGGAGAAAAAGAAAGATACGCCCAATTGAATGCAGGATTCCAGAGAATAGCTAGAAGAGATAAGAATGCCTTCTTAAATGAACAGTGCAAAGAAATAGAAGAAAACAATAGAATAGGGAGGACCAGAGAGTTTTCAAGAAAATTGGAGAGATGAAGGGAACGTTTCATGCAAAAATGGGCATGATAAAGGACCAAAATGGCAGGGACCTAACAGAGGCAGAAGAGATTAAGAAGAGATGGCAAAATTACACAGAAGAACCTCGAGCCAGACATCCTAGAATGTGAAGTGAAGTGGGCCTTAGAAAAGCTGAGCAACAACAAAGCTAGTGGAGGTGACAGTATTCCAGCTGAGCTATTCAAAATCTTAAAAGACGATGCAGTAAAAGTGCTACACTCAATTTGCCAGCAAATTTGGAAAACTCAACAGTGGCCACAGGATTGGAAAAGATCAGTTTACATTCCAATTCCAACGGAAAGCAGTGCCAAAGAATATTCAAACTATCGCACCATTGCACTCATTTCACATGCTAGTAAAGTTATGCTTAAAATCCTACAAGCTAGACTCCAGCAGTATGTGGATCGAGAACTACCAGAAGTACAAGCAGGATTTCGAAGAGGCAGAGGAACTAGAGATCAAATTGCCAACATACGCTGGATCATTGAGAAAGCTAGGGAGTTCCAGAAAAACATCTACTTCTGCTTCATTGACTATGCTAAAGCCTTTGATTGTGTGGATCATAACAAACTGGCAAATTCTTAAAGAGATGGGCATACCAGATCATCTTATTTGTCTCTTGAGAAACCTATATGCGGGCCAAGAAGCAACAGTGAGAAATGGACATGGAACCACTGATTGGTTCAAAATTGGGAAAGGAGTCCGGCAAGGCTGTATACTGTCGCCCTGCCTATTTAACTTATATGCAGAGCACATCATGAGAAAGGCAGGGCTAGATGAATCAAAACTTGGAATTAAGATTGCCAGAAGAAATATCAACAACCTAAGATATGCAGATGATACCACTCTAATGGCAGAAAGTGAAGAAGAACTAAAGAGCCTCTTGTTGCGGGTGAAGAAGGAGAGTGCAAAACTTGGGTTGAAACTTAACATTAAAAAAACCAAGATCATGGCATCCGGCCCTCTCAATTCCTGGCAAATAGATGGGGAAGAAATGGAGGTAGTGACAGATTTTATTTTCCTGGGCTCCAAGATCACTGCAGATGGGGACTGTACCCAAGAAATTAAAAGATGCTTGCTTCTGGGGAGGAAAGCCATGACAAATCTAGACAGCACACTAAAAAGCAGAGACATCACCCTGTTAACAAAAGTGCATATAGTCAAGGCTATGGTCTTCCCAATTGCAATGTATGGCAGTGAAAGTTGGACCATAAAAAAGGCTGAGCGCCAAAGAATTGAGGCCTTTGAACTGTGGTGCTGGAAAAGACTCCTGCGAGTCCCTTGGACTGCAAGGCAATCAAACCGGTCAGTCCTAGAGGAGATCAACCCTGACTGCTCTTTAGAAGGCCAGATCCTGAAGCTAAAACTCAAATACTTTGGCCACCTAATGAGAAGGAAGGACTCACTGGAGAAGAGCCTAATGCCGGAAAAGATTGAAGGCAATAGAAGAAGGGGACGACAGAGAATGAGGTAGCTGGATGGAGTCACTGAAGCAGTAGGCGTGAGCTTAAATGGACTCCAGAAGATGGTAGGGGACAGGAAGGCCTGGAGGAACATTGTCCATGGTGTCGCAATGGGTTGGACATGACTTCTCAGCTAACAACAACAACAACAAGACTGCAGGATGCAATAAGAATGGTATGTTTAACAAAAATAGTTGAACACTGAAACTGGTATAAGACCAAGATATGTGGTATTTAATATATTTACAAATTAATGTATAGGGAATACTTATAACAACATTAGTAATGTCTAATAGAGACATGAATATGCTTATTCATTTGTATGCAGATAATGCTGTAGGATAATTCTGAAAACCCAAATAATTTTCAGCAAATGTTAAATAGAATGGAGTGCGGCACGATCTGAAAAATTAATGCATCAATTATGAAGAGAATGGTCTTGAAAGGAAAATGTAGTGAACAATTGCAAATTGTACATAAATGGTAAAAGAAAATGTCAGAGCATGCACTGTCTTATTGGGCAGAGATAACCCAGGAGTGAACACATTAAACAGTGTTCTATATTTAATAGTGGTTTATCTTACACTATCTACAATATCATACACCAGGAACAATATACATACACATCCTAATACAGCAGGCTCCAACACACAGCAGTTACAGCAGGAAACAGAAGAGAGAGGACACATGTGTGGAGCCTTCCCTTTTATACAAGGCTCTTAAAGAGATACAGACCCTGTTTGCTCTTAAAGGGACATAGATCCTGCTGAGTCATTCCCAACATTACATCATACATTACATAAGGTGGTTAGCTTCTAAATCATTACCTTGACAAAAAAAACAAATAGAGTAGGTAGATGTGTACCTTAGTTGAAGGGTTATAAAAAGCAGTGGAATTGCAGAATGGAAATAGAGAAATGGAAATGGATACATTTTAAAAATATGCAAATGCTAGTAAAAAGATAACCGGTGTGGTCTGAAATGATTGTAAAAAATAAAGAAGAAGAAGAAGAAGAAGAATAGTGCATGCTTTTGTCATTTTGTTATAGACTTGGGAATGTTAGGAAAAAAAACACCCATAAACGTTAGTTCAATTAGATGAGAAGGGGGTACTTAAGATATATGTGTGATAAAACAAGAGGAGATGGAGCAAGAAATCCATTCAAGGACTGAATACTGACTGTTACCAGTACACGGAAGAAGTGTGTGAGAATTAGGATCATATAGAGAGAATCAGTTAGAGACAACCTCAAATATACTATATGAAGCCAAAGTAAATTGATTAAGAGAAAGGGAAAGGTCCAAACATTGTGAATGAAGTTGATGAGAAAAAGCATGTTTCCATAGGGATCTGGGCCAGGAGAGTAGGTGAGTTCTGCCTTTTTTGTGTGATTAGCATTTATTGTTGCCACAGTGCCATGGATTGTATGCTGTGGTTTTTGGTTTAATCTTGTATGCTGCCCAGAATCACTGTAATGAGGTGGGTGACATTGTTTAAATAAGCAGACAAACAAAAAAATGATGAAACATTTCAAGAACCCTGGGAATGTATGGATTGCTATATGGTTTTAGTGGAAATAAGTATGCTCTGAAAAAAGGTAGAAAGATAAAGAGTGATATAGGATAGAGTCTTTGTTTAACTAAGCTTATCTTGAATTATGGCAGGCTTCTCTTTCTTTGCTCCACTATTTCTTACACCTTTTCTGTGCTATGTATAATGTTGCGTTCCCTGCAAGGGAATAACATGATGGGGATGGATGGATGGATATAATACAAAACTAGTAAAAACTGCTTGGACAGGAAAACAAGAGGCACAGAACAGAGGAAAGGTGCATGCATATATTTCCTGGAAAAAATATAATAGAAGTTTGTCATTAAATATTCCCCAAGAATTAAAATCTGAGATTAATGATAATGCACTCCAGGTATGCTGTGGCACTTTGTCTTGTAATACCATCTCATTGTGCGCTCATTTGACATTAAATATGGTACACATATATCACCACTGACAACCAAACTAGCATTGATTAAGTCATATATCCCATGTGAATCTTTTAAAAATGCATAGTGTATACAAATTACTTTTAGCTCTCGTTTGTAGGAAAGGGAGTGCTCTTTGATGTGCAGAAACCCCTAGGCCTACAAAGTAAACTGCACAGCTGATGAATATTTATTAGTGATGTGACCTGGGAAGACATCAAGACTAATTTGCTGAAAAAGGTGGCTGAATGTACAGGCAGTCACTACCCCAGCTTAATCCAGAGCCATAAAAAACAGAGGACAATTTACTTTTACTTTACTTTTTACTTTTATTAAATTTGTATACCGCCCTTCTCCCGAAGGACTCAGGGCGGTTAACAGGGCATATATAAATAACAATACAAAACTTAAAAAGGAATTAAACAAATGCCCAATTAAAAATTACAATAGCAATAAAAGACCCATTAAAAACCCTAACGTTCCCCATCAGGCCAGACCAGATAATTCAAATAAGTCGGTCTTCAGACTGCGCCGGAAGGAGCAAAGGTCCGGTGCCATCCGGAGCTCAACCGGCAGTTGGTTCCATAGTGCCGGAGTGCCCACAGAGAAGGCCCTCCCCCTGGGGGCCACCAGTCGACATTCCCTGACCGGAGGCACCCTGAGGAGGCCCTCTCTGTGGGCATGCACAGGGCGGAGGGGAGTTGACGCCGGCAGCAGGTGGTCCTCGAGGTACCCCGGACCCATGCCATGTAAGGACTTAAAGATCATAACCAAAACCTTGAACCTCACCCGGAAGACAACTGGTAACCAATGCAGCTCATGGAGCAAAGGTGTAACATGGGAGTACCGGGAAACTCCCAAGACAACTCTCGCGGCTGCATTCTGTACCAGTTGGAGCCTCCGAGTGGTCTTCAAGGGAAGCCCCATGTAAAGAGCATTGCAGTAGTCCAGGCGAGAGGTCACGAGCGCATGAGTGACCGTACACAGGGCATCCCGGTCCAGATAGGGCCGCAACTGGCACACCAGGCGAACCTGGGCGAAAGCCCCCCTAGTCACGGCCACTATATGGTCTTCCAGAGTAAGCTGTGAATCTAGGAGGACTCCCAAATTTGCGAGCCCTATCGACGGGGGGTAAGGACTCACCCCCCATAAGAAGAGATGGAATATTTTGAATGTCCCGGGATGCTGGAATGCACAGCCACTCAGTCTTGTCAGGGTTGAGCTGAAGTCTGTTCCTCCCCATCCAGGCCCGAACCGCCTCCAGGCAACGGGACATCACATCGAGGGCATCACTGGGGTGGTTTGGGGTCGAAATGAAAAGTTGGGTATCATCAGCATACTGATGATACCCAACTCCCAAACCACGAATGATCTCGCCCAGCGGTTTCATGTAGATGTTGAACAGGAGAGGCGAGAGGACCGACCCCTGAGGAACTCCACAAGCGAGAGACCTAGGGGTCGACCTCTGCCCCCCTGCCAACACCGACTGCGAGCGTCCCAGGAGATAGGAGGAGAACCACTGAAGAACTGTGCCTCCCACTCCCAATCCCCTGAGACGCCGCAGCAGGATACCATGGTCGATGGTATCGAAAGCCGCCGAGAGGTCTAATAGGACAAGGACAGAGGAATGTCCTCTGTCCCGTGCCCTCCAGAGATCATTCACCAGAGCGACCAATGCCGTCTCCGTGCTGTACCCGGGCCTGAAACCCGATTGGAACGGGTCTAGATAATCCGCTTCATCCAGGACCAGGGGAAGCTGGTGCGCCACCACACTCTCAACAACCTTCGCAAGAAAGCGAAGGTTGGAGACCGGACAAAAGTTATTCAAAACAGCTGGGTCCAGAGCAGGCTTCTTGAGGAGAGGTCTCACCACCGCCTCCTTTAAGACGGCGGGGAAATTACCCTCACTCAAGGAAGCAGATATAACTGCCTGGAACCAGCCTCGTGTCCTCTCCCGAGCTGCATAAACCATCCAAGAAGGGCACGGGTCCAATAAACATGTGGTGGAGCTCAGCCTCCCCATAATCCTGTCCACTTCCTCAGGGGTTACAGAATCAAACTCCTCCCAGATAACATCGACAAGACCGCCCGTGTCCTGATCGTCAGACTCTGCCCAGTTGGAGTCCAGACCGGTCCGAATCCGAGCGATTTAGAAGTGAACATTCAAGTATTCTTGTCATTTCCTGGAAAGGACAAATTCCAAATAATGGAGGACATTTTTAAATTCATGAAAGCTTATGATGCTTATCTTTGCACTTAAGAGTTTGTTACCAGTTGCAGTTTGGGGAACTTAAGCAGAGAGAGTTTCCAAAACCTGCATCAGTTGTGGGTTATGGCATCCAGTAATGACAACAGTGATGAGTTGCCTTTCACAAAATATCAACAGAGTATTGTTGTCAAAAGTGGTTCTAAATAAAGCAGGTATCTCTTAATTAACTCTGAGGGGATTTACTGAGTTAATATGTGAATTCAATTATTCATATATCCTGTATGAATTACAAAGAACCAGGCTTGCTAGATTTCTGTTCAACTGGTAGAGAATCTCTTACTGTATGTAGCAATACTCAACTGAGTTGGTATTTTTTCCTGTGCTCAGAGCTGTTCAGGACACTTTGCATGGAGGGATTTCCCTTTAGATATACAGAATTTTATACAGAATTATAACATTAGATTTCCAGCTAATGCATAGGCAATGGAGAAATCGATCACCCGTGCCTTACAACTTGTTTCTTTGACTCTATTGGGAATTTTGCATGCATTTCTTAGGTCTGTGAGACAAATTTGGTCAAAACTCAATTCAGGAAATCAGGGATGATTTTCAGTGGCCCAGTACATGCTGTTATTCAGTCAGTGATTTCCTTCAATGAATTAAGCCCTTATTTTCCAAAAGCTTCATTTACAATCCAGAGAAGCAAGGAAACAAAGGTAAGCAAAATGCCAGGAATATGAAAGAGATGGTGATATTCCTTTCTGTGTTCCATAGCTTGAACTAATAATTTCCTCAGCCTCAGTGATTTGGTGAAGAGTTATACCCTAGCACTGGATTATTCCAGTTCTCAGGGCTCCTCTCAAATTCTCTATCTCGGCTCAGAAGCATTCAAAATGTTTTAGTGGAGATCATGGAAGGGCCAAGCAATATAACATTAACTGTTAGATGCCTAAAACCTTCTGAGTCCTTCGGGAGAAGGGCGGTATATAAATAAAATTATTATTATTATTATTATTATTATTATTATTATTATTATTATTATTATTATTATTATTATTATTATTATTATTATTATTATTATTATTATTATTATTATTATTATTCTACTTCTCCCTTTGCCTCTCCTGTTTAAATGAACCACTTACTATCACTCTGTTGGCAATTGAACCAAACATATACTAGATGCTTTAAACTCTTTTTTTTGCCTTTTTCCTTGCTTCAGTATACCTGTCTGTCCGTCTAACTACCTATTCTCTACATGAAAGCCTGCATCTTTTTGCTCTCCTATGTCCAAGATTTATTCCACCGTCATACATTTATCAAATAAAAAGAAGAAAAAAATGAGCTACTTCTGCTTAAAATAGAATAGTGATAGTTATTCTGCAATGACTTCGCAAATGTTGTTTATTTATCCAACGCACATACTTTCTTAAATAAATTAACATGCCATATAATCAGTTGACATTGGAAGCCAGCCCTTCTTTCCATTCTTTTATCTCCTTTTTTTAGTGCTCTAGGTCAGAGGTCCCCAGCTTTTTGGGCACCAGGGACCGGTTCCATGGAGAAAGTTTTTTTCTGAGGACTGGGTGGGGGAGGCATGGTTTTGTGTGCTGCCTGCATCTCGCGGATGGGGCTTTCTTTGTTTGTGCAGACCGGTTGCTGGCATGCTGCGGCCCGGTACTGGTCCATGGATCAGGAGTTGGGGACCCCTGCTCTAGGTTTTCAGAATGTGTACATTTACATCTCTTCCTTGCATAATGGGGCAAATAACAAGGAGTTTAGCCAAAGGATACATTCAGAAATAATTATGGATAATTATTAATAATTAATAATTAATAATAATATAATTAATAATATTAATGTAATTAATAATAATTAGGAGTTTGTCATATAGCTCCACTGGATTTGATGACATGACCAGAGCACTAGATAGAGCAGGGGTCCCCAACCCTCAGTCCGTGGACCAGTACCGGGCCATGGCATACCAGCAACCGGTCCGCACAAACAAGCAAAGCCCCATCCATGGGATGCAGGCAGCACACAAAACCACCCACTCTCCGGTCCACAGAAAAACCTTTCTCCATGGAACCAGTCCCTGGTGCTCAAAAGGTTGGGGACCTCTGGGATAGAGTATACTAGCATTTCATAAGAAGTCTTCTGTGAGAGGGATATTGAAAAGCAATATGGGATCTCCCACTTCCATTGGACATTCCTTTTATCCCTCTTTCATTTTTCCATCTCTGCACAACCATCCCATCAAATGCAGTCAACTGCCTTTTTCTCCATGCCTCTACATTTGTCTTCCTTCACTCTCCATTCACCTGCCCTTCAGTCCCACATATGAATATTGATTTAAAATGATGACACCGCTTTCATAAGACATTGAAAAAAAGAGAGACCATCCATCCATCCATTGTTGTACAATAGCTCATTAATGTTGTCATTTCTGCAGGATAAATAACTCAAGCAAGCTTTTGTGGCACCTTAATTTTGGGAATTCCAAATTTATGATGATATGAACTGAAATGTGCGGAATTAATGTGTAATTATTATAAAAGGCAGGAAAGCACTACATGTCTTTCCCACAGTAAGCAAAAATAACAATTCTGCCCACTGGAACTCTGATTCAGTGGACTTCCCTAACTTTTAGCTTTCAATACTCCACCGTACAAGGTTTAATAATGAAGAAAATGACAATATTAGTTAATAGGACAGATTATCTACTCTCATTAAACTAAATGATGACAGAACTAATGATTTGGAGCAGTAAATAGAACATTAATGAAAAGCCTAATTTAGGTGGGTTGCAAATAAATTACAGTATGCTACTGAATAGCACAGAGAATAAAGAAAGCTCTAGAAAAATTAAACAAAAGCAAGATAAAATAATTTATGATACCATCACCATCATCTGAGATGTCTGGGTGGAAATAAAACATTTAAAGGCTGTATCAAGATTTCATTGCCCTAATCTGCCCAGAACAGTATGAGAATAAGAATGTGCAAACTTCTAAAGAAAGAAAACATAGTCGTGGTGTCCCTTGAGAGAACAGAACGTGCCAATGAATCAAAGGTAAAGGTAAAGGTAAAGGTTCCCCCGCACATGCGTGCTAGTCGTTTCCGACTCTAGGGGCCGGTGCTCATCTCCGTTTCAAAGCCGAAGAGCCAGCGCTTGTCCGAGGACGTCTCCGTGGTCATGTGGCCGGCATGACTAGATGCCAAAGGCGCACGGAACGCTGTTACCTTCCCACCGTAGTGGTCCCTATTTTTCTACTTGCATTTTTACGTGCTTTCGAACTGCTAGGTTGGCAGGAGCTGGGACGAGTAACAGGCACTCACTCTGTTATGCGGCACTCGGGATTCGACCCGCCAAACTGCCGACCTTCTGATCGACAAGCTCAGTGTCCTAACCCACTGAGCCACCGCGTCCCTAATGAATCAAAACTCATTATTATATACAAAATTTATCTGAGAACCAGAAGTCCAGTTTGGGTGGCATATAGAATAAAGTATTTCTGGATTCTTAGCTACTACCAAGAGTGACAGGGACTATTATGGAATGAAAATCCTTTTGGGATTATCACTAACTAAGCAAGTTACTAACAGCTATATGTTGTTACTCCTCAACATTACATTAACTGCCACAGTTAACAAAGGGAACTCTATCAAGAAATGCTCATGCATGAGATTAAATTTAAGAAGATAAAAAAATAATCTTACTAGTTACAAGAATATTCATGGTTCAGTCATGAAATTTTCTGAACCCTAATTAGTGGAACAAACAGATGGGAGAGAGAGTTTCAAATTTTATTGTTCTTTTGAAATTAAAATGTATGGGATGACTTATCTTTATCTAGTTAAACCTTCTGCAAGAGATCTCCAGTATTTAATATGCATGTATGATTATGATACCCTCAAAGCAAATCTTATGGGTAGGCTGGATAAAGATGAGAGCGTGGATCACATTAACAGTAAGAAACTAATTTTTTTACTCTATTTCTTTTTTGAAGTTTTTCCCTCCTTAAATAAGGCTTTAGATGATTATTTCTCTGGTATAATTTTGGGCTCCAGTGAGCTGGTATAACTGTTCACTTTTAATCAGGGACTCAGTAAAATGAAGTTTCCCTCTTTTTAAAATAAATGTCTGCTATTATTGTGTGGGCTTATGTCTATCTTGCTCATTTATAAGAAACCTTAAATACTTATATAAAATGGCAGTTCTAAAGATTTGTTTTAGGTAATCAATAGATGTAAGGTTGGAAGAGAGAGAGAGAGAGAGAGAGAGAGAGAGAGAGAGAGAGAGAGAGAGAGAGAGAGAGAGAGAGAGAGAGAGAGAAGGAGGGTTATAATGTTGGAAAAAATTGTGAAAGGTGGTATACCAAAAACTTCATTAGGTGAAGACAAAGTAATCAAATTGTAATTACCTGAATACTGCATAGTATTTATTGTTCTGTTCCATATTACTTTTTCCTTCTGTGTTGTATCCTTTTACTTTGTGAAACAGAGAAGAGGGACTTTCTTTTCTTTATAAATTACTTTGTAAATCTCACAGACTAAACACTGGGGATATTTACAATCAATCATGATTTTTTTCCTATTTCCCTACCATGCTAGACTGGGCTATACCAGTTCACTGCATCCACAACTATCTTTTTCATATTACTGAGACCTTAGTATAGCCCCACAAAATTCTTTATTCCTAATAATGCTTGAATAGGATTCAATCTTATATTCCAATAACATTCATTAGTAACTACCATCATTTTCAGGTGACCACACAAATACACTAATGTAGAAAATTAGAAGAACAAATTTCCTTCTAATTTTACATGGGAAGAGAAAAATCATTTCCAACTCTAATTATAGCTACAATGTAACATGACATGAAAAATACTTGAAATGTTATTCACTATATCATAGTTTATTTTAATATGTTATGTAATAAAACCCAACCAAGATTATGAATGTATAGTTGGATATATAGTTCCAGTGATGGAAGCAATCCAGATTCATGAGTTTAAGATGCCTAAGAGCACAAAAGACACAACTGGATTCTCCTTCTCCATCCCGAAAGATATTTCTCATGCTATATTCCCTAATGAACAGATAGTACCAAACATATTTTTATATTGTTATCAACACTAATCCCTAGAGAATTACTTCATTGAATTGGTATGACCTAAGGTGGTATCTAAAGTGGAATTTCATATATGACTATAATCTTGGGACAATTGTGTGTAACTGACAGTTACTTATCTTGATTCTATCCTTCTGAGATAGAATACCATGAAAAATGTTTATGGTATTGACAAATGTCAAATGAATACATTGGAAAGTGTGGTTATAAAATGAAACAAGGAATTATGATGGTCTTCCCTGAAGAGAATGGAGCTAACTGTAAGGAACTGTGCCAGATATATAAGGAATTTGCTCAAAGGACATGAGCAGCATTATAGAGTTCTGAAGAAATAGATTGAAGTCAGTAAATGTCTATGGAGATTCTCAATCATCCATCTCAATCAACATTTTGCTTCTCATCCAAGAAGTCTGATCAGTTCTGAAGAAGCTTCTTGGATGGGAAGCAAAATGTTTTCAAGGGAAAAAAAAACAAGAACATTCAGTTGCCTTTTAGAAAGCACCTTTTGGATGTTGGAATGAACTTCATGGACATCCCAGAATCAGTTCCATTCATTTTCTCTATTGTCCTCTTCTGCTGTTGAATATAGGGTCATAGAGAATCTGATGCACACTTCAGTTACAATTTACACATAAAGTTTCCTTTCTTTTGAGAAGAGAGATTGTGTATAAAATACCATGGTGAAGATGGAAGATTTAATATCAAGAAATGTGGTCCAAATAGTTCCTGACTACACAAAAATTTGGTGTCAGGCTTTTCGAATTGAAGCCATGTTTATTTTTGGAGCATTGCCATTAATTATTAGAACTTAATGGTTTTCACAGCTTGGAAGATATTTAGTTATCGTTAATACTGCAGCTGTGCAAAGCTTCTAAGGAATGACTCACTTTGAGAAACCTTCAAACAAAGTGCATTCTTAAAGCTGCTTAGCAAACTAATTGTGGTTCTCTGACTTCTAAGAATCAAGTGAAAAACCATCTGATATGCTTCCAGGCTGAAGGGCCTTGGAAATGCCACAGAGTGCATGGAAGGCGCTTATTGAGAACTGGACAACTCCAGCAGTGTATTTCAACCCAGAAACCCTAAGGGGCAAATTCTAGGAGTTGAAATCCACATCTTAAAGTAATCAAGGTTGAAAAACACTGACATCAGGCAATCTCAAATCCAGGAAACATTTCTACTAGCAGTGTATGAATAGGTTCTTTCACAACACTCACTTGAAACAGTTTAATGGCTTCATCAAGGTAAATTGGGTGGCCTCTTCGCTTTGGGAAATGAATTGGGTCACTTCTATAGCCCAAATTGCTATAGTGAATATGTCATTTTAGTAAAGGTAAAAGGTAAAGGTTCCCCCGCACATGCGTGCTAGTTGTTTCCAACTCTAGGGGCTGGTGCTCATCTCCATTTCAAAGCCGAAGAGCCAGTGCTTGTCCGAGGACGTCTCCGTGGTCATGTGGACGGCATGACTAGACGCCAAAGGCACAGAGAATGCTGTTACCTTCCCACCATAGTGGTCCCTATTTTTCTACTTGAATTTTTACATGCTTTCGAACTGCTAGGTTGGCAGAAGCTGGGACGAGTAACAGGCGCTCACTCTGTTACATGGCACTCGGGATTCGACCTGCCAAACTGCCGATCTCCTGATCGACCAGCTCAGTGTCCTAACCCACTGAGCCACCACATCCCCTATGTCACTTTGCATGGTCCAATTAAATACAGAATTTCCTTAACATTTTTCACGTCATCAAGTAATTTTCACATTCAACTGTTTTACACCAATAAATTAGTGGATTTAACTATTGAAGGGAACCTTAATCACTATTCAAATATTATTGAAGTAGAATACAATGCTATTCTATTTCAATATTATTCTGCTTTGAAACTCATTGAATTTGGTACTCAATGCATTTCAATGAGAAAATTTTGTCCCGATACTCTTCATCTGTTTAGTACTCAATGTGTAAGCTACAGCTTGTCACTGTCAATTACTTCATGACTCACTACTCTTTCCAGCTGTAACAAAGGTGATGCATTAGTCATGGGGTACCTCTGGCCTCATGCATATCCCCTTGCAGTCTTATCTTAACTTCTGTGGTCATTTTGTGTATTTTTGTGTCCCCCCCCCCTCATTGATATAGGAAAAGTGAAGTTTTTATTTTATTTAATCTAATTATTTATTAATTTTTAGGTTTATTTCTCATGTAAAGTAATGATATATAACACTATCTTTTTACATATTGCCTTAAAATGTGTATCGTCTTTGGTTTGGGAATGCATTAAATTTATTTACATTCATCCTTATGGGGAAAAAATTGTTTGGTACTCATCTTTTTTGGTATTCATTACACCTCCCGGAACCAATTAATGATGAGTACTGAGGTACTGTATAATCTGATTCCCACTTGTTTTTGTAAGAGAAATTCTATGTACTAGATCTCATATTTTATTGTATCTCAAAGGCAAAATATAAAAGCCTGAACACTCTTTTAAACTTTCATTTAAAAGAAAGACAAAGAAACATTATTCTTAAAACCCTAAAAACTTAAACTGCACTGTTCTTTATGTTTATATATTATATAGGCAAATTCTGTGTGAATACATTTTTTTTCCATTTGACTAGCACAACCTGGGAACAGAGAGAAAAACAAAATTAGTCCAGTGTATATTATTCTCCTCACAATTTCTAAACTTGCTCCAGAGCCAGAACATAATTATGTGCCCAAATGTTATTTTTCCATATTTCCCTATGCCCATAGCATCAAACATCAATTTAGGTCAGGAGAATGCTCAGTTCGAAAAAGGGTTATGGAAAAATGTGTATATTTTAAACACTGTAGGAAAATATACACACATTCTCCTGCAGGTTTTGATATTTTATGTATTATTTCATAAATTGCCCCAAATCAACATAATATTGGAAATAAACAAAACTAACATTCATAGATTCCACTGTCATATCTAAGAAACCATTAATTTTATTTATTTTTTACATATAGAATGAATATAGTTGTTGTTAGTTGTGAAGTTGTGTCCAACCCATCGCGACCCCATGGACAACATTCCTCTTGGCTTCCTGTCCTCTACCATCTTCTGGTCCTCTACTGTCCTCTACCATTTAAGCTCACACCTACTGCTTCAGTGAC
The DNA here is from genome assembly GCF_964194415.1 of Vipera berus. NCBI lineage: Eukaryota > Metazoa > Chordata > Lepidosauria > Squamata > Viperidae > Vipera > Vipera berus. The sequence goes on from NC_138202.1 coordinate 166,637,373, forward strand.
TCCAGCCAGCCACTTCATTCTCTGTCATCCCCTTCTTCTATTGCCCTCAATCTTTCCCAGCATTAGGCTCTTCTCCAGTGAGTTCTTCCCTCTCATTAGGTGGCCAAAGTATTTGAGTTTCAACTTCAGGATCTGGCCTTCTAAAGAGCAGTCAGGGTTGATCTCCTCTAGGACTGACCGGTTTGATTGCCAGAAGGAATATAGACTCTTTCCTATATTATCTGATTAAAAGTTAGCCAGGATGACTTTAAGCTCCTTTGATTCATTTCCTTATATAGAATCCCATTTGTGTCAGAAGCACCTTTTAATATTCTTCCAGGTTGAAAGGATTAGCCAGTGATATCACTGTTGCCCAAAAGATGCCCAGTTTGGCTCCTTTTATCTCTCTGGTAAGGAACTAGAGTGGATGACATGAGCTCAACCTACTATGCAGCAGCACTCGGGTCTCAAATGCAGCCTTGTTAACTTCCAACCCAGCCTCCAGCCACTTGAGCCACGGTGTGCCTTTCTCTTATAATGAATGAAATACCAAGATAAAAAGTATGTACCTTAAAGTACACCAAACTGGGATCAATGTGAATTAATTTTGATGTAGGTGTTAAAATGTTGCATTACTATACTAGATTTTAATGATGGACTGATAATATTTTCTCAGCATGAATAAGTTCAGATTTGGGGTGAATTATGAGCTTGCCTCATACAATTTATTTGTTAAAGTTTAATAGATTTTGCTTATTCCATAACAGGAAACTATTTATAAACAAAATTAGGGCCGTCATCAGTTTGTGAGAAAATCAATTAAAAATACTGTCTATTTGTTGAAGGTAATAAACTACATAAATCTTAAGTGATGCTGCATCCGCCCAGACAGATGGCTACATTTTCTCACTTTGTCTAGGCTTCTGAGAGAAAAAAAAAAGTGAATTATAGTACTGTAATATAGTACCCAACAAAAGCCATTGAAATTCAAAGGAAATATAATTCTAAGCACTGGCCTTTTGGTATGAAGATGTCAACAGAAACAGTTACATTAACAGTTGCAATTTTAAGGTCATTTTGGCATTTGGTAAGATTCATTTCATCCAAATTATACCACAAACTTGGAAAAAAAAACTTGAATTAAGATATGTCTAGTTTAATGAAGAGAAGGTCTAGGGGTGACATGATAGCAGTGTTCCAATATCTCAAGGGTTGCCACAAAGAACAGGGAGTCAAGCTATTCTCCAAAGCACCTGAGGGCAGGACAAGAAGCAATGGATGGAATCTAACCAAAGAGAGAAGCAACCTAGAACCAAGGAGAAATTTCATGACAGTTAGAACAATTAATCAGTGGAACAACTTGCCTCAAGAAGCTGTGAATGTTCCAACACTGGAAGTTTTTAAGAAGAGACTGGACAGCCATTTGTCTGAAATGGTATAGGGCACGGGTCGGCAACCTGGGGCTCTTTAAGCCTTCTCCTGTGGCTCCCAGTCATCCTCCGCCATTTGCAGAGAGAGAGAGACAGAGACAGAGAGAGGCACTTGCACTTCCCTTCTCTCTCTCTCTCTCTCTCTCTCTCTCTCTGTGTGTGTGTGTGTGTGTGTGTGTAAAAGAGAGAGTGGCCTCATGCTGATCTCCAACAAGCTGACAAGCTTATTGGTGGGGTTCCTGCCTTTGCTGCATCTCCACAGGAAGCAGGAAGCACCAAAAAGAAGCAGCTGTCAAGGGCAGGAGAGCCAGCCCAATAAGAATGTGTGTCAGCTTGTCCAAGAACAGTGTGAAGCCAGCTTGACAGGTGAGCAGAAGATCGGAGAAAGGGAGAGAGAGGGGGGCGGAGAAAGAGAAGGAGGGAGGGAGAGAGAGAGAGAGGGAGGGAGGGAGAGAGGAGAGATCTCATACACAGCAGCCTCTATTTCTTTTTAATTACCGGTAAACTCTTCAATCAAGCTCCCCCCTTGTGTGCATGCGCACGAGTGTGAGTTTTGTGGCTCCAACTTTTTTTCCCCCTCTGGGAAATGGGTCCAAGTGGCTCTTTGAGTGTTTAAGGTTGCCGACTCCTGGTATAGGGTTTCCTGCCTGAGCAGGGGGTTGGACTAGATGACCTCCAAGGTTCCTTCCAACTTTATTATTGCTGCTGCTGCTGCTGCTGTTGTTGTTGTTATTGTTGTTGTTGTTATTATGTCCCTATAATTTTCTTGGCAATGCTTTTCAGAAGTGGTTTGGAAGGTCCCTTCCAACTCTATTGTTGTTTTTGTTGTTGTTGTTGTTGTTGTTGTTATTATTATTATTATTATTATTATTATTATTATTATTATTATTGTTAGTTATTGTTATTGTTTGTTTTCAATCAACCAATCAATGTAGAGGTGGAAGGGACCTTGGAGGTCTTCTAACCCAGCCCTAACCCTAACCCTATACCATTTCAGACAGGTGACTGTCCAGTCTCTTCTTAAAAACCTTCAGTGATGAAGCACCCACAACTTCTGAAGGCAAGCCATTCCACTGGTTAATTGTCCTCACTGTTCAGAAGGTTCTTCTTAATTCCAGGTTGCTTCTCTCCTTGATTAGTTTCCATCCATTGTTCCTTGTCTTGCCCTCTGGTGTTTTGGAAAATAGGTTGACCCCCTCCTCTTTGTGGCAGCCTCTCAAATAGTAGAATACTGCTATCATGTCACTCCCTAGTCCACCCCCTAGCTGGCTCAGGAATTCTGGGAGTTGAAGTCCACAAGTTATAAAAGAGCCAAGGTTGCCTACCCCTGCCCTAGTCTTTCTTTTCTCTAGACTGGCCATACCCAGTTCCTGCAACCATACTTCATATGTTTTTATCTCCAGGCCCTTAATCATCTTAGTTGCTCTTCTTTGTACATCTTAACATCTTTTTTGTAATGTGGTGACCAAAACTGGATGCAGTATTCCAGGTCATATATTAAATTATATCAAGTTATACCATGAACATGAAAAAAAAACCTTGAACTAACCAGGAGTGTCATTTGTTTTCCTGTTTCTTTACTTGGAAAAACTGGACTCTGGTACACAAAACAAACAATTGATACAGAACCCTTAAAAGGCAATGGTATCACCAGCATCTAAATCAGAAGGCGTAGCTGTGGAGGGAAGCTAGAAAGGACGTGCCTTGTGGTAGATGTTGGTATAACTGGAACACAAAATAAGTAATACATTTTTTCTACTCCATCAGGACAAATTTCAGCCAGGTAACGCTGTGGCCACAGTTTAGCCCAAACCATTTTATCAGCCTCTAAGCTAGATGAAAGCCTTAGATCTTTGCCCTCAGATCTCTTCTGGGATGCCTTAATCATCCAATTAATATTTTTTCCTGGTCCAGCATTCCTAACCTAGTTGTGTGTTGTTGTTGTTGTTGTTGTTTTTAAATCTACTCTCTAAATCTACCTCATTGCAACTGAACTGTCTGCTTATCCAGAGAGCAGGTCAGTTTGAGAAATACATAGACCCTAGGCACCTGGAATCTGCCCACAACCCTCTTTATATGATTGTGTTGATCCTGATGAATGGAAACCCAATTCCAGTTAGGATGCTCCTGGACTCCAGTTGATGCCCCAGACGCCCTCTGGACCAACACTATCTAAGCTTGATCTGGGTCACAGTTCTGCAAGGAAAAGCGTATGCGTATACAAATAGCATCAACCATTGAAAAAATGAGAAATAATAATAGGTTCCACATATTTGCTAATCAACTGGAAAACCGTATTTCAGCTCAGACAAATCAGTATGTTAAGCAACTCTGAACAAAATCAAAAACTGAAAAGAATATAATTTTGCAGAAGCTCTTTGGCTTAGTGTCAATTTTAATAATACACGTAAAATCCATTGTTTGTAATAGGAAAGAATGATCAAAAGGAAAGTTAAGCTCCAAGATATAGCTGAGGTACTCCTTTTCTCATTTTAAGAAGATTCTAATTGTTAAACAGTGTCAGAGCAAGGAGGTTCTTCACTGCTTGGCATTTCCAGATCATTTCAGTCTGCTGGAGAAGAACTAACATCGCAGATGGGCCTTGGTGGATTAAGATATGCAGAAGACAAAAGAATTTGCTGCATGTTGCGAAATTACCAAAGGCGCTTTTCCCAAAAGGTAGCTGGACATTCTTGTTTTTGTTTTTTGTTTTCCCTTTTGAAAAACATTTCGCTTCTCATCCAAGAAGTGAATTTTTTTCCCAAGGAAAAAACCAAGAATGTCCAGTTGCCTTTTGGAAAAAAAAAAACACTTTTAGGACAATCATGACCTGGTTAATTAAGAATCTCCATAGACAACTATTTTTGTAGTTTAATAATGCAGAATCATGTAAAAATCTGTTCACTTTTGAATAACAAAGGATTCTTCTTTTTTTATTGCCTCTTCATCAGAAAGAGCCCAAGTATTTAAGTCACTTGTGAACTGCTAGGGATTAACTCTAGAGCAGGGGTCTTCAGACATGGCCCTTTTATGACTTGTGGACTTCAACTCCCAGAATTCCTCAGCCAGGCACGCTGGCTGAGGAATTCTGGGCGTTGAAGTCTGCAAGTCATAAAAGGGCCAAGTTTGAAGACCCCTGCTCTAGAGCCTTTGAGGTGTGGGAATTGATGTAAATAAGATTCCTCCATTTATCCTTGCCTCCCAGGCCCACAGCAAACCTATTAGATCAATTAGTTTCTATGCTTATTGCTGCACTTTTTCTATTTGAATCTCTGTAAGTTTATACATGTCCAGAGGTTTTTTATTATTATTATTCTTTTTTTGTAAAACTGACAGGCTACCTCTGTATGCCAAGGAATCAACAAAGAGGTCAGTTAGAAGATCTTTAAGGAAAAAAAAATCCTCCTTGCCTGCTTCATGGCCATGATCTCACTTGATCCCAGATATGCATTTTAATACTTTCCTTACACTAGCAACATTTATTTTCTTTCAGCAACCAAAAAGCAGAACTGGCAGAAGGTATACAAATGGACAGAATATCAGGGGCAAAGCTGGCTTCTTCCCATTAGTAATATAGAGAAGCAACAGTGTTAAGTCAGGCAGCTAATTTGTAGTTCAATGTAGTTTGAGGATGTTCTGCTTAGATCATTTCTTTGAACTTTCCTTGCAGATAAGATGAGAAAATAAGGTAGCCTCTCTTTGCTTTATCGCTTTGTAAAATTGTTAGGTTTTTTTTTCCCCATTTTGTTTTATTAACAGAAAAAGAAAGACAAAAAGGAAAAAAAAACCCACAAAGATACAAACATTATCCAAAAAATACATAACAAGTGCTTAAAAATAAATGGAAAAATGCAACAGAAAAAGAAGAAATAGCACGATACAGAGTTTGTTTGTTTATTTATTTATTTATTTATTTATTTATTTATTTATTTATTTATTTATTTATTTATTTATTTATTTAGATTTATATACCGCCCTTTCCCGAAGGACTCAGGGCGGTTTACAGGATGTTTAAAAGAAAATCAATACAAAAGTTAAAACAATTTAAAAAAAGATTAAATGAAACCCTGAGAGAAAATAAAAACCCCAGTTAAAATTAAAAATTAAAAATTCTCAGCCTGGGCCAGAGAGCTCGAAGAGTCAGGTCTTCAGGTCCCGGCGGAATGAACGGAGGTCGGGGGCAGTCCTAAGCTCCGCAGGCAGCTGGTTCCAAAGGGCAGGCGCGCCCACTGAGAAGGCCCTACCCCTGGGTGTTACCCGCCGGCAATCTTTAACCGGCGGCACCCTGAGAAGACCCTCCCTGTGGGAGCGCACTGGACGAAAGGAGCTTGATGCTGGCAGCAGGTGTTCCCTCAGATATCCCAGACCCTTGCCATTTAGGGCTTTATAGGTCATCACCAGCACCTTGAATCTCACCCGAAGGGCAACCGGAAGCCAATGCAGTTCGCGGAGTAGAGGTGTTACATGGGAGTATCGGGAGACCCCCATCACGACTCGTGCGGCCGCATTTTGCACCAGCTGAAGCCTCCGTGTGGTCCTCAAGGGCAGCCCCATGTAGAGAGCGTTGCAGTAGTCTATGCAGTAGTATAATATGTGGTTACAATAAACACAATTCATTAGGAACATGATACAATTTTACTTGCTGGCAAAGTTATTACAAAGTAAGGGGGGGCAGAACAAATGGCAATTTGATGTCCTCCTCTTCTCTTAGAAGGAATAAAACAGAAAATGTGCCTGTGCTACCGCAATAATATGGGATAAGTTGTTTATTGCAACAGCCTTTGGTCTGTTGGGTCTAATGTCTGATGCATGAAGGTGTGGCTAACTGAGTGTTTCTTATGTATTCAAAGCTGCCAAAAATCTCCTGGCAGATTAATTGAAGGTCATGTGAAATGTTTAAAGTTATTAGTCCATTAATTGGTGGAAACAACAAATTACACCAGATATATATCAGATAATTGACAACGTAGAGCAGAATGAAATACAATTGAAATTATGCTACAGATGCTACAGGGACAGGCACCGTACTTATCTCTGAACTGTGTCACTTTCACACATAAATTCACATACAGAGGTACCTTGGTATTCAACTGCTTTGAAATTTGATACTCAACACAGTTTGATGCACAATTTTTGTTCAGGTGCTCATTGTTTGCTTGGTACTCAATGCACAAGCTAGAACCTGTTGGTGTCAGCTGCCTTGGGACTCACTATATTATTCGTTATCAGAAAAAGTTGTTTGGTACTCATTGTTTTTAGTGCTCATCGTGTCTTCCAGAATCAATTAACCTTGACTACTGAGTTACCAGTGTATTTTGCATGGTTCTGCTTCATTTTTGTTTTAAACAGTGATTTCTTTTTTATTTTTTTTAAACTTACCTAAAAGATGCGTCTAAACCAGCGGTCTTCAAACTTGGCCCTTTTTTAACTTGTGGACTTCAACTCCTAGAATTCCTCAGCATGCCTGGCTGAGGAATTCTGGGAGTTGAAATCCACAAGTCATAAAAGGGCCAAGTTTGAAGACCCCTGGTCTAAACACATATTTAAAAACAAATTTTCTCTTTTGATTGCCCTTTCTAAATTTATATCCCTGTTCAATTCCAAATGCACATTCTCTCAAAACAGGCATTTTAAATGTATCTGAATTTTATTTTATTTTATTTTTTATTATTTCAAAATAGTAACACAACATTTAGGAAATGTGAAAGCTAGCCTTCCCCAGCCTGGAGAAGTAATTGGAATTGAAGTGCACGGAAATTCAGGAAGCGGATATTTTAGCACACTAGAGGGTGTTAGGCTGGAAAACCTGGAGTGATTAAATAATTTCTAATCCCCAGATTAGTCTAGGAGGTTCAGAGTAGGTCAATCCATACTGAAATCTGCAGAGATGAAATTCCTTGAGCATCCTTAGTTCAACATTAGCACAGCATAAAATGGCATAATGAATTTTTAGAAATTGATTGAAGCACTGAGGCAAGATTCTCTTAATTAAAAGCATTTGGCATCTAGGAAATAACTGACTTCTTAACCTGAGCAGCAGTTGCAATGCTATTAAAAGCATCTTTCTGTGAACTCCCAAATATAGCACAAGCCTATGATGAGATTAGATTTAAAAGAGTATTACAAAGACATTCTTACATTGCAAATGCATTTATAATAGCATGTATATTAGCAATGCCTCACCAATAAATCATTAGCTTAATATGCCATTATAGATAATTTATGCCATTTTTTTATTTGAAAGCTGTTTAATTTAATTGATCATAAATGTATGCAGTAAAATTATTCATACTGAATAGGCACAAACCATTTGATTTCCCATTTCAAATTAATTAGAAAAGCTGAAATGCTACTCAACTCTATTTTGAGCTTTGAGATTTAGAGTTCAGTGTAAACTCAACTGAATGGAAGAAGTTAGTTCTAATTTCCTAAGAATCAAGGGGGAGTTATCTAAAGTGATATGTTCCCTGGAAATAACCTGGATCTAAACCAATCAAGAAAACAGAAATCAACATAGTCTCATATGAGCTATTATGTTCCTAGCTGGAGTATCATTACAGATATACAGATCAGTCCAATATAGCATGCTCTTTAGGTAATAAAACAGGATCCTTTGAAGGATCTGAGCAGTAGAAGTAACTTCTACTCATAGAAGGAGACAGAGAATATTTCCTACTCCATAGAGCCACCGGTGCACCTTCAAAAGCAGCTCCTCAAAATCTTCCAATCCCCTAAAGCAAGTTCTGCGGGAGGACAAAGAACGAAGGGGAACCTCATTATGTAAGCTAGGTTTATGGAATATCAAGTTTTTTAAAATAATATTTTATTGCTTCTAAAATAATAACAGAAAAAGAAAAACACATAGGTAACAAAAAACAAAACACAAAGGTAATGACATTGTATATAAAAAAATCCCCAGCAAGTGTTTTTTAAAAATGGAAAAATAGTACATTTTTTTAAAAAAAATAAAAATAAAAATATATCATTACAGCATTATACAATTACAATTCTATATACAATCATCAATGCAAACATTATGCACACACACACGTATTCTAATACACATGTAGCTATCATGCTTTCTTAACCAACTATATTTAGTATAAATGAGTCCCATATTTCATTATGCTTATCCATACAACATTTATGTTTATAGGCAATCTGTTCATAAGTAGCAAGTGTCATTAGGTCATTAGTCCATTGAATAAACAGAGACATACATTTATCTTTCAAATTTGTAGTATGCGTCTTTTGGCCACAGTAAGAGCATAAAATCCTCTTATGCTGTCTGGTTGTCAAATTCTATGTACAAGGTATGTAAGTCAAGAGAACATTATCCTTTGAAATATTTAGCTTTTGTGAACACTCATATTTATATAACCCACTATTTCCCCCCCCAAACCTAGTAACCAATGTATAAGACATTGCAAAAACATCTTTTAAAGAAGTCTTGTTCTCATTGCACGTCCAACAAAATGCTGCCCTAGATAAAACTTTTCTATACAAATGAAATGGACTCCAATAAATTCTAAATGTTATTATTGTTATATAAATCAGGGGTCCCTGGCCCCTGGACCATGGTCAACTACCAGGCCTTGAGCTGTTTGGAACCAGGCTGTGGAAGTGGCGGGAGAGTGCGGAACCATCCCTTCTCCTTCTGCTGGTCTACAAAGCTGAAAAGGTTGGGAAACTCTAGTATAAATCACAGTCCAATTGCAATAGTAATAGCACTTAGACATATATATATATATCACTTCACAGTGCTGTACAGCCCTCTCTAAGCAGTTTACAGACTGAGCATATCACCCCCCAACAATCTGGGTCCTCATTTTACCGACCTCCGAAGGATGGAAGGTTGAGTAAACCTTGAGCCGGTGAGACTCAAACTGCCGAACTGCTGGCAGCTGGCAGTCAGCAGAAGTGGCTTGCAGTACTTCATTCTAACCACTATGTCATCACAGCTCATCACAGTTTAAGATCCACTGACATTCTTGCTATAGAAGATAAGATTCCCCCATTGTCTAGGGAATATAGGAACTTCTAATTCATTATTTCATTCAATTCTTTACATCTATATAAGCTAATTTATTGATAACATATATCTATAGAAACTATAGAAACTATAGAAACTATATCTATAGTAGGGTATTTGTTTTGTAGTTTTAAAGGTTTTATCAAGTTGTTCTGGGAAGCTGGCATCCCAAGTTTGAGACCTGAGTGGCATGCAATGGGGTAAGCTCCTGTCTTCACCCCAGCTCCTGCCAACCTAGCAATTCGAAAGCATCCAAATGCAAATAGATAAATAGGTACCACTTTGGTGGGAAGATAGCAGCACTCTATGATGTCATACTGGCCACATGACCACAGAAATGTCTTTAGACAGCACTGGCTCAATGGCCTTGAAACAGAGATGAGCACCGCCCTCCGCAACAACTAGTGGAGTAAAATCCGCAGGGACAGTTAACAGTTAACAAATGTAGCAATAAATATTGCCCCCAAGTTACAGCTGATCAATTAAGTTTGTCTCTTAGCACAGCATATGTTAAATGTTCATCCTCATCATCTATCAGTTGGTCCAAAGTCATTTCTTTCATTTTGATATTACATCCCATAGCTTTCTAACTGTTTCCAGAGGTATTAGAATTCTGTTGTATTTAGATGCTAATTACTAACCATCCAACCAAAGGTACTATAAATGTACATTCCAAAATTGTCCAAATCAGAAAATTAACACCAATCCTTGGCTTCCAGCATTTAATACTTGGCAATAGGTAGGCATGATGATATAACTTCAAATTTGGAAAACCAAACCCTCCCCCAAATAATGAAGTAAAAAAAAAATGCATTTTCTGTAAAGATATTCTCGGAATCAAAGAAGCCCATAAAAATTTCCAAACAAAGAGTTTATTTTCTGAAAATATACATTACTTTATCGTTATTGGTGTTTTGTTTTGTTTTTAAAATACTTTCTCTAGATGAAAATTTAGCCGCGGGGAAACTTGTTTTTACTGTTAATAGATGGATTTTTTTTTTAAATTCACAGAGCATTGTAGGATTTACTCTGCCTACACAGAGAAACAAACAGTATTCATATTTGAAGATCTAGCGACCTGCATTTAATTGAGGTTATGCTTGCAACTGTTCTTGCCAGCATTGTAACAAGCAAAGGGTGACACTGATAAGGGTTCTGTTGTTTCCCATATCTCTGGGCAGGAGAGCTGGCAGCTGCAAAGCATCAGATTTCTTTCTTTCTTTTTTTTTTTTTTTTGCAATTGCAATTGCAAGGTGCTAGCAAATTCTTTCCTATTTTTAAAGGCTAGGAGGAAAGGTAGTTTTCTTCCTCCGGGACCATTTTCTCCCCCTCTAGTCAGCTTTCAGTAGCCTGTTTCTGATGCCTGTTGTAGGCTCTGTATAACATATATATATAGTTAGGGTTTCAGGGCAAATTATTTATTTTTTATTTTTATTTTAATCCCATTTATATCCCGCCCTTCTCCGAAGACTCAGGGAGGCTTACAATCTAAGAAGCACAAATCAATTGTGCTTAGCAATAGCCTTCATTCTATATATATGCCTGCTTATTAGGGCTTTTGCCCCCCCCAAGTGGCATTATTACAAAGTCAGCTTATTGCCCCCAACAATCTGGGTCCTCATTTTACCTACCTCGGAAGGATGGAAGGCTGAGTCAACCTTGAGCCTGGTGGGACTCGAACCTGCACTAATTGCAGGCAGCTGGTGTTACTTAAGGAGGCATTAGCCCCCTGCTCCACCAAGGCTCCTTAAGCCTCCAACAGCTGGACAGTAGGCTCTCCTTGCAACGGAAGAATTGCATAAAAGCAATAAGCTTTTAAGCAGAACTGAGGAAAGGGGTTTTGGTGGTTTTACAGGTACTGCTTTATAATAACCACGTTCTTTTTTTATCTTTTTTTTACCCACGGACAGCTAAAGGGACACAATAGGCTTTGGAAAGATGGAGGGGGGGGCATTGAGAACAATAGGATAATTGCAGTTCTAAGACCTGGCCGGATTCTAGTCATGATTACATGCTGGGTTGTTTTTTTGTTTGTTTGTTTTAAATGACCTATTTGTTCAGTTGCAGAAAAAAAAATGTGGATTAGATTGTAGTCGTTCAACCCTGTGTCTGCAGTAGCAAAGATATTTGGAAAGATTGGGAAGTAGAACTGGAGCCAATGTGATCGTCCCCTTAAAGAAACCAGATTGGGGCCTCATTCCATGTTCCATCTTCTATGAACTGCACATGTAAAGGATGCAGCGTATATGACGGGGGTCTCCCGATACTCCCATGTAACACCTCTGCTCCGTGAGCTGCATTGGCTTCCAGTTGTCTTCCGAGTGAGATTCAAGGTGCTGGTGATGACCTATAAAGCCCTAAATGGCATGGGTCCGGGTTATTTATGGGAGCACCTTTTGCCGGCGTTAACTTCCCATCGCCCTGTGCGCTCCCACAGAGAGGGCCTCCTCAGGGTGCCGTCGGTCAGGGAATGTCGACTGGCGTCCCCCAGGGGGAGAGCGTTCTCTGTGGGCGCGCCTGCCCTCTGGAACCAGCTCCCTGTTGAGCTCCGGATGGCTCCCGACCTTCGCTCCTTCCGCCGCGACCTGAAGACTTGGCTATTTGAACTTGCCGGCCTGGACTGAAGGACTGGGATTTTAGATCTTAAATTTTAAAAATTTTAAATTTTAGTATGTGTTTATTGTTTAGGGCTATTTGATTTAATCTCATTTTAATTTTTATACATTATGTGTTGTTTATAGTGTTTTAATTGCCTTGTACACCGCCCAGAGTCCTTTCGGAGAGGGGCGGTATATAAATCTAAATAAATAAATAAATAAATAAATAAATAAATAAATAAATAAATAAATAAATAAATAAATAAATAAATAAATATCCTTAGTGAGATTGACTAGATTCTTTTGCTTTTCTTTTTAAACATTTTGGCTGAGACCTAACATCACAGCTATGCCTATAAGACTATTAAATAGCAATTGGCTGAGCTTGCATGGTATTTTTTTTTTCTTCCATTCAACTGTGTTCAGTTCTTGGAGACTGCCTGGACTGCCTCTACATTTAGGCAAAAAAACAAAACCCAAATGCACAGCTATAGTATAGGTGGTACCTCGCTCAATAGTAGCAACTGTGAGAGGGATCTTGGAGTCCTAGTGGAAAATCACTTAAGTATGAGCCAGCAGTGTGCTGCAGCTGCCAGAAAAGGCAACACAGTGCTAGGCTGCATTAACAGAAGGATAGAATCAAGATCACATGAAGTGTTGATATCACTTTACAATGCCTTGGTGAGGCCACACTTGGAATACTGCATCCAGTTTTGGTCACCATGATGTAAAAAAAAAAAGATATTGAGACTCTAGAAAGAGTACAGACAAGAGCAACAAAGATGATTAGGGGACTGGAGGCTAAAACATACAAGGAATGGTTGCTGGAATTGGGTATGTTTAGTTTAATGAAGAGAAGAACGAGGGGTGACATGATAGCAGTGTTCCAATATCTCAGGGGCCGCCACAAAAAAGAGGGAGTCAAGCTATTCTCCAAAGCACCTGAAAGCAGGACAAGAAGCAGTGGATGGAAACTAATCAAGGAGAGAAACAAAGGAGAACTAAGGAGAAATTTCCTGACAATTAGAACAATTAATCAGTGGAACAACCTGCCTCCAGAAGCTGTGAAAGTTCCAACACTGGAAGTTTTTAAGAAGAGACTGGACAGCCATTTTTCTGAAATGGTATAGGGTTTCCTGCCTGAGCAGGGGGTTGGACTAGATGACCTCCAAGTTTCCTTCCAACTTTATTATTGCTGCTGGCTGCTGCTGCTGTTGTTGTTATGTCCCTATAATTTTCTTGGCAATGCTTTTCAGAAGTGGCTTCCTATGGCTGAGAAAAAGTGACTGCCCTAAAGTTACCCAGATAGCTTTGTGCCTAAAATAGGACTAGAACTCATGGGTTCCTGGTTTCTAGCATGATACTTTATCTGCTAAACCAAACTGGCTCTTGTATAGATTTAGTAAGCTATAAACCCAGATATTTCATACCAAATATGAAATATATTCCACGGGTGTCAAACATGCCATGTCACGTGACGTGTTGCAACATATTGCAACTCTTTTTGCATTGCCGACAATGGGGTGGGTGCGGCTTCGGTATGATGAAGCTGGCCCATGGGCCGACAGTTTGACACCCCTGGTATATACAATATACTTCACAGATTCTGTCAAACCATATCCTGCCTATGAGCAATAAGTTTTTATTCTAAGCGGCCTATGAAAAGAGTTGAACCATTTTTCCTGGTTAATTGTTGCTGGCTGTAAGCTACACTGCTATATTTTCATTCACAGCTTGATATTTATTGCTGTTTCTTTACAATTTTTTAAAACCTAGATATATGCTGCGAGGGGGCCCATTTTGACTGAGAAATAGCATGGACATTTTCTACTCTTTTGAAGGGAAAGATAATTTTATCATTTGTAAAACACTTAACACCTATTATGTGCCAAAAATAATCACAAAAACATAAACACCTTCCTGAACACAGCAATAGCAATAGCACTTAGACAATAATAATAATAATAATAATAATAATAATAATAATAATAATAATAATAATAATAATAATAATAATAATAATAATAATACACCAGATATCGCAGTTGTAGAGAACCAAAGCATACAGCTGATTGATATCGCTGTACCAGGAGATGCCAGAGTTGAAGAAAAAGAACTGGAAAAAATTATGAAATATCACAACCTGGCCATTGAAACTACACAATTATGGATGAAACATGTAACAGTGATACCCATTGTCACTGGGGCACTGGGAACTATATCCAAAAACTTCATAAAATACATAAAAAAACTGTAGCTTCCTGCAATAACTCCATCAATGTTACAAAAAACTGTGCTACTCGGAACATCTTACATTTTAAGGAGATACCTGGTTGATACCTAGGATGCTGGCAGCAACCCTTGTCAACCATCAGCATCAGTCAATTTGAATTTTCAGTTGACTGAGGTTCATGTAATAATAATAATAATAATAATAATAATAATAATAATAATAATAATAATAATAATAATAATAATAATAATAATAATAATAATAATAATAATAATAGAGTTGGAAGGGACTGTTCTGTTCCAGCCTATGACCAGCCCTGTTGGAATGTCAGGGACAACCCCTTTTTATAATCAATAGGCTGGAACTAATCCAACCAAATTTATTTGCAAAAGCTAAATGAAAAAGTTCAAACAAGACTTAAATCAAAAAGGTTAAACAAGAGTTAAACAAATACAGACCAAGACTTTATCAGAAGCTCTTCAAATGGTTGCCTTCAGCAACCAGCACCTCCCACACATTCCCCTTTTAAACAGCAGTCTCAAGGCACGGCTTCTCATTGCCTTCTCCTGAGTTGCCTCATTGCTTTCCTTTGCTCAGTTCTGCTAGATTGTCTCCTGCTCCTAGCATCCCTGAACAGAGCCAGCTGTGGATCATTTTCTTCCAATCTTTCATGCTCACACAGCTGGGTCTGAGGAGGAACAAGACGGGAGGGGCCTGGCTGAGAGTTCTGCGGTGCATCAGAACCTTCCTCTGACACCAAAGGCTCTCCAAACACCTCCTCCTCCTCCTCTTCAGAATTGTCCAACTCAGCTGCTGAAACCACAGGCTGACGCTGAATCACAACAGGGACTTTGGAGATCTTCTAGTCCAACCCCACCCCTGGTTTTCAGACAAATGGTTGTCCAATCTTTTTTTTAAAACTTCCAGTGTTGGAGCATTCACAGCCTCTTGAGGCAGGTTGTTCCACTGATTAATTGTTCTAACTGTCAGAAAATTTCTCCTTAGTTCTAGGTTCCTTCAGTCTTTGGTTAGTTTCCATCTGTTGTTTATATACCTCTTCAGAGTGCACATCTCATTAACCTTTTCGATAATTTTGAGGCAGAACAAATTCTGTATTTTTGTCTGAAAAGCAAAAACAAAAATCTTAATTCAGGTAAATTAAACTATTCCAGAGGCCAGAAAACAAACAGTATTTATTTATCGTAAACAGACTCAATGACACCGTAATGATTATAAGCGGATGCATTAAAACCACTCCAACTTGCTGACTTCCAAGATGTACTAGTGAAAGAATACAGAAAAATTATGAACAATTCACTCCTACTCATGCATAACAACCTTCTTTATTTATCAATCAGAAGACTCAAATCCATGAAACCCTCACTGGCACTTGCACAACATCTTCCCAACAACTGCCAAATCCTCCCCTCAGTGTGACTATGGATTCCCACTTCAAACTGTATATCACATCATGACTGGTTGTAGCCTGAAGGCATATACCAATCCAGTATCTGATTCTTTTTAATATAAATGATGCTGTGCTTCAATGGTTAGATGACCTATAATATTGGTATTTGAACATAGATCTTTTTTACATTTATATTTTATTATATTTTAGTATTTATTGTATTTATTTAAAAAAAAACTCTGGTGTCCTTCATAATACCCCCAAATACCAAGGTAGGGTTTTTTTTCCAGCCTGGCTATATCTAAATACTCAAAATAACATAGTTTCTACATAACAGAAAGAGAATATTAGCAAAGGAGGAGGAGAAAAGCAGAAGCCCCGTTGTGGGAATCATTATCTCAGTGTGACGGCCAGAATTTACATCCTTTCTATGAGGCCTCAAGATGTGTTCTGATTGTCCCAATCATTCCCAAATATGAGGGCCATTCAGATAAATTTTATGTTTAATGTTTTTAAGAGATGCTAACCCTAAACTCACATATCAGGTGGCCGGATATTTTCACTAAGTTACACAACTGCACAAAATTTTTAATTAGATTAAAAATTAGATTTTATTGTCCTATTATTTTCCTTCCCTAATAACTAATTCTCCTTTCGTTGTACTCTTTTATTCTAAAGGCTGGCCAAGGAACTAAAGTATTAAAGATATTTGATTTATTTGATTTGATCCTAAATGTAAATATCCTTTGTGTCAGACCAAACCAATTTTTGTCCAACCTGTTTTCACATCTGGTATACCAATTCCTTAGCTACTTATGCCTTGGGCCACAGAGCCCACTCAGTTCTTATTGAGACAAAACAGCAAACCAATTTGCCTCAGTGAGAAAAGCACTTGTAGTCACTGACAATCGGGAATGCCAGAGGAGACCCTGAAGCAAAGCCAGACAAAACAACATGGCTGCTTCGTTTTACTGTTATCCTGGTCTGAAATATTTTCCATTGAAAGAGCTGTTCCCATATATGCCTCTACTTGGCTTTATTTGTTTCTTGTCACATCATCAGTCTGTATCATTAATCTGTACTGTGCATTCAGAGATTAGTCCTAGTCCGTTCAAGAGAGTCTGTATGTAAACAGCCTGGCATAGCCCTTCTGGGCAGGACTTTTATAGACTTTCTTGTGCCAGATATTTGCTGGCATCATGTCCCAGCTAGCTCAATCAATTCTGAACAAATTTAGCTCTTAAAGTTTGGAAATCCTTTTTTTGATCCCCTGCCTTGAATTATATCAAGGAACAATAAAAGTTCTGATCCCAGTTGATCCTTTTAGTTTTCCATTATTTTTCCTGACGGCATTTCCCAAGACAACTCCAGAAGTGGAACAAAAGAAGATTCACTTGATGCTGCTTTGATAGGTACATGAGATTTTTAACAGCTTTATTGATGAAGACATTTCAGTAAATGTAGCTTGTCATACAAACCAGACGGTGCTTTTCTGCACAGTGGTTAAAAGTAGAAGAGTCCTGACCTCTCTTAAATTTGATCATTCTACTAAGGTTGAGGTATGCTATTTAAAGCTACAATTCTCTGCTTGCCTACCTAGGAGTAAATCACAATGAATTTGGTGGGAATCCCTTCTGAGCAAACACATGCAAGGCACTTATCTGAAGGTCTCATTAAAAGTTACAGGAAACATCTGGTAAATTGCATTTTGTGGGATCACTTACAAAATTCTTTAATTACTCAAATTACTCACACATGCTGCAATGTATTATTTAAAAATAGTCTAAACACAACAGTGCTAGCAAAACCCATATTGCATCTTCCTTACTCCCATCCCACCAATGGGAGAGCTACTGTATCAAATTACAATCCCCCTAGCATATCTTGTTTTCCCAGGTATAATAAAGCTGGACAAGCCCTAAGAAGGCTAATCTGTTGCTATCTATCTTGCATCATTTCTTCCATGCATCAAATCATTACAGTAATTCTATCATGGAATATACCGACTCATTTTCAATAGTTAGCATTTATTAGTAACTCTATTCTGAAAGTTGACCTTTTTTAAAAAAAAAAACCATTTACAGGAATTTAACTGATCATTACCAAAATCCAATAAAATATTATTTTGATAATCCATACTTTAATTAGACACCATATTTTTTTAATCTGAAATATGTTGTTTAATAGTAAATAACCATCAACATTTTGAGAAGTTGTGTTTTATGGTTTTCTGGAAGATCTCTCTCTCTCTCTCCCTCCCTTCCTCCCTCTCTCTCTTCCTCCCTCCCTCTCCCTCTCTTTTTCACATTCACACAAATAGACACAAGCTTCACCCAATAAGAAGCACACTGTGATAATACTTACTCATTATTATCAATGATACCCTAATCACATTTTTAAAAAATATTTACCTAAACCTTGCTAGTTTGTGTTTGTGCTGTTCCAGATGCACCACTGGGAAAATGAATTAGAGTAATAACATTATTGATATTCTACCTGCATGAAAAAAAAAATCATTAAGGTATGACAGACAGCTAAATAGGAATCTTAACACAAAGGATATTTCACTAAGACTGACTCATGTTTGTTTGGATAGGCACCTTCTTCAAAGCTAGATATCTCCATAGTATCTTCACCAAGTAAGCAGTCCTTGCTGAATATGTTATTTGCCCTTTTCAGTACTCTTCATTATTAGATATTTTTTTTGATAGGGGAAATTTCCAAAACAGTTCTAAAAATAGGAGAATATTTTATTTTTTAAAAACGAGATAGCTTAAAAACTATTAACATCCATCCCATGGAGGAACTATTTTACTTTATAGGACAAGCTTTGTAAAATGTAAAATATCCCTGGAATTGAGCATGCTACTTCGTAGTGTCCAAGTACCTATATATTTTCCTTACTAACATGATGAAAGTGGCTTGCTGTTGACTTCTTCCGTGTTAGGGGTTTTTTGGGTGTTTTTTTTTAGCTTCTTAGTAGCCACATTATGGAAAAGAAAGGCAACCATGCACCTATGGTAGCATTCTGTGTTAACGTCAAGGAGGTAGACCAGGGGTGGGCAATTAATTTTCCCAAGGGGCCACATGAGAAACCTGGAAGGTTGTGGAGGGCTGCCACCACTGCTCCACCACTGATGCCACTGCCCCGCCCCACCCCTTACACCAATGCTGCCCAGATGTCCAAATGCCCCTTCCCTAATGCAACACACACACACACACACACTGCTGCCAATACCATCAACACAGGCCAGACAGAGACAGACATGGCCCACAGGCTACAAAATGTCCAATTCTGAGGTACACCCTGTATCAGACTAGAGTAACTAAGTGTACTTTCTAAACAAGAAGTGGTTAGTACTGAACGATCAGCAGCAGAAAGGTGGGTTTTGCCCAGGTTATATACAGAAAACTAACTTCAACTTAAATCATACTGTATCAGACTCTCTACTTTAACATAGGGGGGGGGGGATATGGCCAAGAAAGCCTGGTAATCAATAGATGAGTTTTTCATGCACTCAAATGCCTTCTGTGAATTCGTTCAAGACTCATGCTTAAAAATAGGGGATGCCACCACCATAGGATCATTGCTGGTTTTCAAGATTAGGGGATGAGAAGAATAGGCAGAGAGGTTCCTCCCATCCTCCCACTACAACAAGCAGGATTAGCAGGCAGAACTATAAATTGCATTGTTTGGAGGTCAGTCTTTCTTTGACCCAGTTTCTCATGTGTTGTGAGTTTTGGTGGGAAAGCTCATTGGCACCACACAAATACATTAACTTTCTCATTTCCAACCATACCCCAGATATACTGGTGCAGCCAAGAACCAGAAAATCCAACTGCATTTCACAAATGAGCCTTAGTGGACAAGACATGATGTGTAAATTATGCATAGAATGAGGAAATATTTTATCTATACTTTTGGAAAAAAGCAAGACTTTACATAGCACTGCAAGTCATGGGACATGGCTCTGGGGGTTGGTGGCATTTTTAAGTGATTCTGATACTTTAGGCAGTGATTTCAGGAATATTGTCATCAGAGTTACTTATCAAAAAAAGTTCGATAGGGAAAGACTGATACCAGTTGCAATAGATTTAAGGATTTGGAGCTATATCATACCAAGGATTTATTCCAAGCAAGAGAAATACAACTTACCAGTTGTTGCTGAATTTTGGTACCTAAGAGATTCAATAACCTTTATCCCTGGTGTGAAATGCAATTAAGCAACTTTTATGGGCCATAGGTCCTCCATATCTAGTCAACCCCTTGCAGTAGTACTTCAGTGTCTTGTCATTTGAATCCAGCACATTTTTGATAAAAAGGTGAAATGTTTATCTCTCTTCCCTCCACTCCTTATCTCCAGGGGAATAGAATACTTTAGATTGTCCCAAAAGCCTAGATTAATTTTGCAAATACTTCCAGAGAGACAAGCAGTAACAAACCAATTTCATTTTACCCCAAATATTAGAGCCCTTGCAATTATTGACTTGGGTCAAAGAGTGTTCTTGCCTCTGTGAGGTAGCCATTTTGTTTATCAGAAAAAAGAAAAGAAAAGAAAAAGAAATACATGGTCCAAGTGGATAGGAGGCTCAGTATGATATAACTTGGAAAAGTGCACTTTGGAAGTGGAGCATAAAATCTGGACTATTCTTTGATCATGAGTGGAAGGTTAATGCAAGGTGATATTTGTTTGTACCCTCCAAAAATATCTGCTGGCCCATTCTGGTGATGGGACAAATATGGTGCTCAGATTTTTTATATGCTTCTATAAAATGCCTGCAGGCAGCTTTGCCTTGTATGCTTCAACTCCCTTCAAGGAAAAGGAAGGAGGAAGAAGCTTATATCTTGTTTTTTCTACTTGGAGGTCTTAGTTCATAAGCAAGAGAAAAATCATTCCTCATTTTTTCCCATAAGAAGATTTCAACTGAATTACCTAATGACCTATCACATTTCTTAAAATTTTGTTGCTCCTGACTAGAGATGGATAAATCTGTCATGCTAGTTCATTTTATTCCTTTTCAGTCTTAATCCAATTCCATCCCATTTCCTTGTTGGCTCTTGATTTTTTGAGAAAAAAAGTTTGGATCTAAAGTTTATTTTTTATTTTTACATGAATTTCTTCAGCTACGCAGTTTACAGGATGCTTTTCCTAATAAAATTATTTTTTGTAATATTTTCAGCCATAGAGACATGGTTTGATGGTTAAGAATTTCCTCAACATGCATATTTCTATATTGAAAATGCACATATATTGAATAATGTTTGTGCTTTGGTTCATGAATTGAGTGTAAATTAAGGTAAGTTCACATTAAAATGTAAACTGAATGAATTACTTCCCCAGTCCCTAGTCTTCTACTTTTTGCATTTTTTTTCTTTAAAAAAAAATCAATCCTTCCCTGACTTTCACTGCATGGAAAACCACAACGAATTAGCATTTTTATCAGAGTACTGATCCCTTGGGGATTTCTTTCAGGTTCTATGATAGGAACTAATAATTCACAGGTCTGATATTTTCTCACTTCTTCTGTGTGGCTTTGCCAAGAGAGCCTCACAGGAGTGCTTTTGACAAACTGAAGACTTGGCACAGTGAATGTTCCTCTTGAACCTCCTTAGAATTCATGACTTTTGTGTGTTAATTCAATATGGTGGCCAATCCTTATTACTGCCATAATAATAACAGAATAGCTGCCTTCCTTCAATTCACGAGAGACCAATAATTCATCTGGAAGCAGGTGCTCAAAGATCATTACAGACTAGTAATGTTTGTTAATGAGGCACCAAAAGGGCTTATGTTTTGTAAAACATATAAAGGCATATGGTGCTCTGCCAAGATTGCTTATGAAGTCTTCTTTGAAGATCTGGCTACTGATAGGACTTGGGAGTGAGGAATCTCAAAGGACCATCGCCCTTGGATGGCTGGGCCTTCTCCAGGCTTCTGGTATCAAGCACAAAAAGGAAATACATGAATTGCAAAAGCTCTAGTCTGTATCCTTTACAATAATAAATACACTTGATGATCGCTCCTAAGTAATAAACTGACAATAATTCAATGTTCTCCCATCAACTTTATTTTATGAGTGTGTTGGCTAATGGGTAAGAAGAAATGTGCTGACTTTCCATAGAGAGGACTATGTTTCTGAACACCAGAAAATTATGCTACTAATGATTGAGGTATAGATTATGGCTTTTGTTCTCCTCCTCCCCCTCCCCCCATCCTCCCATCTGTATAGCAAAACCCATCATTTTCTTTTATAGGCCATCTGTTGTGATTGTTTCCTTGATTTTCATGCTGTTATTGTATATGAATTGTGCACTTTTATGAGTTGCTTTCAATTGTCACATTCAGCAAAACTAACTTGGAGGCACCACAAAAATATTATAGCATTCAGTTTGCCAACTGAAATACCTCCTCATCCAATATGACTCCTCTCCCAAGACTGATGTGTGTGTGTGTGTGTGTGTGTGTGTTCCTTCCATTCCAGAGGAGTTGTGATTATTACACAACACAATATTGTTTTCTTTGTCCTGGTTAGAGTGCGCACATGAGTTTGCTCATGCAACCATTTTGAAAGGTTAACAACAAAGCCAGCTCTTATTTTAATAGTGGAGGGAAGGGGGTGTAGAAAGGGATATCATAAAAGACTTTACATATATTACAGATTTTTGTCAATTAGATAATATTTGAAGCAAAGTTTATCATCCTTAAGAATCAGGGATTTTCTGTCTCTTTCTACAAAACAAAAAACAAGGAATAGTTAGATAAACCTTAATGAACTTTCAGAAATTAGTTGTTGTTGTTGTTAGCTGAGAAGTTGTGTCTGACCCATCGTGACCCTATGGACAACATTCCTCCAGGCCTTCCTGTCCTCTACCATCTTCTGGAGTCCATTTAAGCTCACGCCTACTGCTTCAGTGACTCCATCCAGCCACCTCATTCTTTGTCGTCCCCTTCTTCTATTGCCCTCAATCTTTCCCAGCAATAGGCTCTTGTCCAGTGAGTCCTTCCTTCTCATTAGGTGGCCAAAGTATTTGAGTTTTAGCTTCAGGATCTGGCCTTCTAAAGAGCAGTCAGGATTGATCTCCTCTAGGACTGACCGGTTTGATCGCCTTGCAGTCCAAGGGACTCGCAGGAGTCTTCTCCAGCACCATAGTTCAAAGGCCTCAATTCTTTGGTGCTCAGCCTTTCTTATGGTCCAACTTTCACTGCCATACATTGCAACTGGGAAGACCATAGCCTTGACTATATGCACTTTTGTTGACAGGGTGATGTCTCTGCTTTTTAGTGTGCTGTCTAGATTTGCCATGGCTTTCCTCCCCAGAAGCAAGCGTCTTTTAATTTCTTGGCTACAGTCCCCATCTGCAGTGATCTTGGAGCCCAGGAAAATAAAATATGTCACTACCTCCATTTCTTCCCCATCTATTTGCCAGGAATTGAGAGGGCCGGATGCCATGATCTTGGTTTTCTTAATGTTAAGTTTCAACCCAAGTTTTGCACTCTCCTTCTTCACCCACAACAAGAGGCTCTTTAGTTCTTCACTTTCTGCCATTAGAGTGGTATCATCTGCGTATCTTAGGTTGTTGATATTTCTTCCGGCAATCTTAATTCCAACTTTTGATTCATCTAACCCTGCCTTTCTCATGATGTGCTCTGCATATAAGTTAAATAGGCAGGGCGACAGCATACAGCCTTGCCGGACTCCTTTCCCAATTTTGAACCAATCAGTGGTTCCATGTCCAGTTCTCACTGTTGCTTCTTGACCCGCATATAGGTTTCTCAAGAGACAAATAAGATGGTCTGGTATGCCCATCTCTTTAAGGACTTGCCACAGTTTGTTATGATCCACACAATCAAAGGCTTTAGCATAGTCAATGAATCAGAAGTGGATGTTTTTCTGGAACTCTCTAGCTTTCTCCATGATCCAGCGTATGTTGGCAATTTGATCTCTAGTTCCTCTGCCTCTTCGAAATCCTGCCTGTACTTCTGGTAGTTCTCGATCCACATACTGCTGGAGTCTAGCTTGTAGGATTTTAAGCATGACTTTACTAGCATGAGAAATGAGTGCAATGGTGCAATAGTTTGAACATTCTTTGGCACTGCCTTTCTTTGGAATTGAAATGTAAACTGATCTTTTCCAATCCTGTGGCCACTGTTGAGTTTTCCAAATTTGCTGGCAAATTGAGTATAGCACTTTTACTGCATTGTCTATTAAGATTTTGAATAGCTCAGCTGGAATACTGTCACCTCCACTAGCTTTGTTGTTGCTCAGTTTTTCTAAGGCCCACTTCACATTCTAGGATGTCTGGCTCGAGGTCAGTGACCACCTCATTGTGATTATCAGGGACATTAAGCTCATTCTTGTATAGTTCTGTGTAATTTTGCCACCTCTTCTTAATCTCTTCTGCCTCTGTTAGGTCTTTGCCATTTTGGTCGTTTATCATGCCCATTTTTGCATGAAACGTTCCCTTCATCTCTCCAATTTTCTTGAAAAGATCTCTGGTCCTCCCTATTCTATTGTTTTCTTCTATTTCTTTGCACTGTTCATTTAAGGCATTCTTATCTCTTCTAGCTATTCTCTGGAATTCTGCATTCAATTGGGCGTATCTTTCTTTTTCTCCCTTTCGCTTCCCTCCTTTCCTCAGCTATTTGCAAGGCTTCCTCAGACAGCCATTTTGCTTTCTTGCATTTCTTTTTCTTTGGGATAGTTTTGTTTGCTACCTGTTGTACATTGTCGCGAACCTCTGTCCATAGTTCTTCAGGCATTCTGTCTATCAGATCTAATTCCTTAAATCTATTTGTTACCTCTACTGTATATTCAACAGGGATATGATTTAATTCATACCTGAGTGGCCTAGTGCTTTTCCCTACTTTCTTCAGTTTAAGCCTAAACTTTGCAAGGAGAAGCTCATGGTCTGAGCCACAGTCAGCTCCTGGTCTTGTTTTTATTGACTGTATAGAGCTTCTCCATCTTTTGCTGCAGAGCATATAGTCAATCTGATTTCTGTGTTGACTGTCTGGTGATGTCCACGTGTAGAGCCGTCTCTTGGGTTGTTGGAAAAGAGTGTTTGCTATGACCATCGTATTCTATTGACAGAATTCTATCAGCCTGTGCCCTGCTTCATTTTGCATTCCAAGGCCAAACTTGCCTGTTATTCCGGTTATCTTTTGGCTTCCTACTTTAGCATTCCAATCCCCCATGATGATAAGAACATCATTTTTTGGTGTTAGTTCTATAAGGTGCTGTAGAGCTTCATAGAACTGGTCAATTTCATCCTCTTCAGCACTGGTGGTTGGGGCATAGACTTGGACTCCTGTGATATTGAATGGTTTGCCTTGGATTCGAACTGAGATCATTCTGTCATTTTGAGGATTGTATCCCAGTATTGCTTTTCCTACTCTTTTATTGACTATGAAGGCTACTCCATTTCTTCTGAGGGATTCTTGCCCGCAGTAGTATACCTGATGGTCATCTGAATTAAATTCACCCATTCCTGTCCATTTTAGTTCGCTGATACCTAAGATGTCGATGTTCAGTCTTGTCATCTCTTGTTTGACCACGTCCAGCTTGCCTTGATTCATGGATCTTACATTCCAGGTTCCTATGGAGAAAAAGTCTTTACAGCATCGGACTTTCCTTTCACCACCAGACACATCCACAGCTGAGCGTCCTTTCGGCTTTGGCCCAGTCACTTTATTCTTTCTGGCACTACTAGTACTAGCCCTCTGCTCTTCCCCAGTAGCATATTGGATGCCTTCCGACCTGAGGGGCTCATCTTCCAGCGTCATATCATTTTGCCTTTTGGTACTGTCCATAGGGTTTTCATGGCAAAGATACTGGAGTGGGTTGCCATTTCCTTGTCCAGTGGATCACGTTTTGTCAGAACTCTCGGCTATGACCTGTCCGTCTTGGGTGGCCCTGCACGGCATAGCTCATAGCTTCATTGAATTACACAAGCCCCTTCGCCACGACAAGGCAGTAATCCATGAAGGGGCAGAAATTAGTAGAAAGTAGAAAGTAGAATAATTTTAACACATACATATCACGTCCTGATTGCTCTGAATGAGTCCAATCCTAGTGAAGGCCAAATTGCCTTTGCAGCAGTTGTACAACAAAGGTCATACAGAAATTGTGGGTGCTCAGCACTATACTGTTTCATGACTTTCATCAGAGAGATGTACTCCACTTGACTTGGGAGGTGGTGATTTTCTGCCTTCCAGTTCTGGAGGTCAGGTGGGTGGCAAAGAAATCTAATACATAAATAATTATTTTATAGTTTAGGAATGGTGCAGGAGAGGATCTTCTTCTGCAGGCTTTGTAGAGAGGAACTTTCACAGGACTTGGCAAAAATAGTCAAGATGTTAAAGGTGGAGTTTCAGCTATGCATCAACCACTGCCGTCTTGATCCTCTTGCCTTCCTGTTGATGACATTATACTGTTTATGACAGTACATAGATGAGCCAGTAGTCAGGAACACAAGTGACTTCCTTTACGGTAGGGCTACTGGTTGCAGCAGATTAGCTGTCCTTCCATTTCTATATTGTCATTTTTGCACAAAGGGGAGCCTCAAGACCTACTTTGTGTATGCCAGGTTCATAAGTCATAATGATGCTGGGATGCATTACTAGTAATAACATTAAATGTTAGACTTCTATACCGCTTTACAGTGCTTTACAGCCCTCCTTAAGTGGTATACAGAGTCAGCGTATTGTCCCCGACAATCAGGGTCCTCATTTTACCGACCTCGGAAGGAAGAAAGGCTGAGTCAACCTTGAGCCAGTGAGACTAGAATTGCTGGTAATCAGCAGAATTAGCTGACAATACTGCCTTCTAACCACTGTGCCACCACGGCTAGCTATCTACTATCTTCATTCATGTTTGGAAAGTAAACGAGACACTTTCTTTCTCCAGTTAGGGTGGCAACTTTATTATTTACTCCACGTATCAAAATTGCAGCTACCATGAAAGACTTTCAAAGTTATTTGGCTTGCACTACAATGCAATGAGAAGTGATTATTTTCATTTAGGGGGGAAAAAACAACAACTTCAACCCAAATCCCCTGTTACAGAATTTAGGAAGAACTCATAAGAAGACACAGGCAGAACAGAACCCTCCACTGAACAATATCAGTTGCAGTTCCCAGAATCACTGAGATATTAATTGCCTCCTGGGAAGTTTTATCATCTAAAATTTCAAACCACTTAGCAATTTTTGCCCTCTGAACACTCTCCAATGGTTTTATAGTTGCAAGCTCATGTGCTTTGTTATCTCTGGTTGCCTTTCCAGGGAATGTATTTTATTTACTCTGAGAAGAGTAAATGAAAGGCAAAAGGAGATTAAAGAATTTTTGTCAAAGCTCGTCCTGCAGCAAGCAGGGCAGAGTGCCGAACACAGGAATGAGAGACCTCCGCTGCGATCTGCAAGCACTTTATTCTCCAAGGCAACAGCCGCAACAAGAAACAAAGCCAGCGTTGGCCGCTACCTGCAGCCAACGCTGTTATATACACACCCAAAACACCCACCCATACTCCACCCAAACACGTCCACGCCCTCCCATTCCCTATAACTTTCCCACCCCTCCCCTACAAGCCCCTTCGCCCGTCGCCCAACCAGGTAAGCCTCCTCCCGCGCGCTGCCGCCACCGTGCTCCACCCCCTCACCACCTCCCTGCCGCGCCCAACTCCAAAACCCCCTGTGGTCGTTCACGCCCGAGGCTCCCAGCCACCCAGGCACCGCGGCGGGAAGGGACCTGTCCCCCAACGGACCCGCCGGCTCCCAGGCCATACAGCCCTGCGCCCGACTGTCCAGTGCCTCAGCCTGCCTTGCCAAACGTAGTCCCGGTAGCCAAAGCCGGGGAAGGGCCGGCGTCGTGCTGCGGGCTCCCGAAATGGTGGTCCCGCTACCAGCCGTAGCTCTTGTACCCTCCCAGGCCGCCGTGAGTGGGCCCGAGCCTCCGCCGGTCAGCTGTGGCGCGGAAGAAGACAACCGAAGCGGCGGCACAGCCTCCTGAGCCTTCCGGGCCGCCGACGCGCCGCCAGGCGAAGACAGCTGCTGTGCCGCGGAGGAAGACGGCCGAAGCGGCGGCGCGGCCTCCTGAGCCTTCCGGGCCGCCGACACGCCACCAGGCGATGACAGCTGCTGTGCCGCGGAGGAGGACGGTCGAAGCGGCGGCGCGGCCCCCGGAGCCTTCCAGGCCGCTACGGAGCCAGTCACATCCGGCGCGACCTCAGGAGCCTCGCGGACCGCTGGGGAGGCAGGCAAGTCCGGCGGGCGGCAGGCGGGGGTTGCTGGGGAGGTGGAGGGGCCCCCCCTCGAGTGTCAGGCTCCCGAGGCCCGACAATTTTACTATAAGCAATGAGGAACGACTATCACTTGTGAACTATATGTAATAAATATCTAATATACATAGTAGCACCCATGCACATAAACTTGGAATTATAACTCTACTCCTAAATATTTAAACATACCATTATGCCATTTAGACATTATTTCCAATCTTGGCTCTTTAATTTAGATTAACCAAGAGCATCCTCTAAACACCTTTATCTGTTAAGCTACTGTTACCTTTTGAATTCAACTGCAAGCTGTTTTAATACATAAAAGCCAGCTTGGTGTAGTGATTAAGGTGCTGGTTTGAACACCAGTTCTAGAACATGAATTCTACTCCCAACTAGGTATGAAAGCTGGCTGCATGACTTTGGACCAGTTACTCTCCATCAGCTCAACCCACATCACAGTGTTGTTGTGAGGATAGGAAAAGGAAGGAACATTATGTACGTTTGTTACCTTGAGATGCTTATAAAATAATAAAAGGCAGGATAAAAGGAAGCAATGATTTATAAGTTATAATTTATTCTTGTTCAGGAGGGGAAGGTGTGAGTCTTAAGTGCTCCTCTTTTGGTGTGTTGGAAGTGAATCAGAATGGTGTATAGCATGGCTTGAGGAAAATCGAAGAGGCCATCATTTGCTAGTCTCCCTCAGAGACCTAAATGTCTATTTAGGGGTTACTTTTCAGCAGATAATGATTCTACTAAGCATAGTAGAAAAGAAAAAGAAAAGATGAGCTGGCCTTTATTGTAATTTTTTTTGTCCTTTTCCAATCGGTTCACTTGCACTAACGCTATAAAGTTGTTTCTCAAAGTAGAATCTCTGTTCTTCTTGGCAATAAACAGTACCACTGCAAGATTTACTCTGTTAAATTCAATATAGATGACCTTCTAAGTCAATTAAAGGGCACTTGTCTGAGAACGGTAGCGGCCTTTAAAGGCTGGAGAGTTCATATTCTCATATTAAACCCATTTGCCAGTCTTCAGCAGGATTAATTTCATTTCAGAATGTTCTCAAATCTGAATACTGATTTCAAAGACTGCTTCTCAGTCACATGTGTTGCTCTAAGTTCACTACAAGCCCCTATTTAACAGAGCCGATGTATTCCAATAATTAGAACATTGCCCTGGATGTTTGTTTTATGCCTGACTTTACCAGATGTTTGGGTTTGTTTATAAAATAATAAAAGTACTGTATACATCTGTAAATATTAAAAGAGAAACTCCCTGCCAGCAGCCTTCCTTCTAAGGGCTAAGAATCATATACTACATATTAGGTGTAGTTAAGCTGTTAGCTTTAAAAAAAAAAGGAGGGATGGGTAGAAGAGCTTAAAATATTCGCCTAATCTAGGCTTGGAGTCCATATTAATGTTCTGCTGAAAACACAACAACTCTGCCTGTTGACCCCCTGCCCCTGAACATATTAGCCACCCTCCAAAAGTATCATTTTTATTTCAAAATTCAAATGATTAGAATACATTTTTTTAAAAAAAAATAATTGGATGCCATGCCTGCATAATGGTATCCTCTCCAGGGAGGAATCCCAATAGACTTTAGAAAGCTAGGCACAGGAGAAGAGGTATAAGGTTTTTTTTAAAAAAAAAGATATTTCCCATGGAAATAGCTCAAATTATACAAAAGGCTGTGAAGACTTGACTCTCTAGCTGCCTGCAAACAAAACTTTTGGGTGGAAAGCAATTGGGAGTGCAAACGATTCAAAATAAAGCTACCTAGTACTGCAGCTTCAAAGAAGCCTTTGATTCAAAGAAATTTGGATCAAAGATCCCTTTCAGTGAGGACCCTCAATTAAAGAAATACTTGCCTTGGAAGTACTGGATTGAAGCAGCTGCACTTTTTTCATCCCGAATAAAGCAGTTTTGGGGGGTAAGTGGAGCACATACACTCCTTTTCCTCTACAGTGAAAAGCTGGCCAAATCAAGTCATGCCACTTGGATGCTTCAGTTTAAGAAATTCAGGCAGGGTGGCTAACTTTTCCAAGTTGAAACACTGACTCAGATTGATTTGCTGCCATGGTCCAGAATCAGAAATTATCCTGAAGTGGACTACTGCCAAAACATATAGAAGTATGAGTGGGAAGGATTGGACAGGAAAGGAAATATTAATATTTTAAGTTCCCACAAGACCAGATAGAGGGCAAACAATAAATTAAACATCTGGAAGAAATGCTAGAGTAGGAATGGAATGGAATTTGTTTTACGAAGCGTTAATTGATTCAATATTCAATGATTCAATCAACTGCTAAGCTTGTAAGCCGCCCTGAGTCTTCGGAGAAGGGCGGGATATAAATGGAATTAAAATAAATAAAATAAATAAAAAACTGAATATTAATTGGGAGGATAAAAATCAGGAGGAGACATAAAGCTTTAATTATTTCTGTTTATGTGAGTCATATCGGAGAATGCAGAGTTGCAAAGCATAATATCCAGGGCTTTTTTTCTCATAGAATGCCCAGAATGGAGTTCCGGCACCTTTTTTGGATGGAATCTTGTAGGGTAGGCAAGGCGGGTTGTATGACATGTGTGAGTTCCGGCACCTTTTTCTTTTACAAAAAAAGCAAATAATATCTGTCTGCCAGGATATTGCTATAAGCATTTTGTGGTTGTCCTGTTCCCTGTCAGGTTAACCTGTCAGGTACTATTACTCTGGGGGGAAGTACCACCTGACTTTGGAGAGCCAGAAATTTCCCCAACAGTGATCTAATTCGATTCAAGATTTAGATTTCAGGCAAGCCCAATGAATATGCCTAACAGTTTGTATATACTGTATAAATAAATCTTCTGATGTAAATTGCATTTTCCCTGTTTTGCTCTGCTATGTTTGCTAAAATGAATTTAAATGAGAAGCTAAACAATATGGATGCCATTTGAAAAATAGATGTGAAATTAAGTTTTGGCATTTCAAAGCTTGAAATAATCATGGCAATCTAAGTTACTCTCTGGCTTTGTTCTCAAAGTATTATCTAATCAAAATGTGGATCTCTCCATCAAAGAAAAAAATAAATAAAAAGACCTCCCCACACACAAACACACACACACTGTGTGGATTTTTTTTCCATCTAGATTTTACACAGCTTTCCTCAGCACAAATAATTTCAGCCCAGAAATGCTGAATCAGGAGCAGTAGCAGGGGATGTTATTAGAAGCACAAAATAGCTTTGAGTATGTGTGTGTTTAATCTATGCCACCCTCCTTATTACTTCATATTTCAAGGATGAAAATAAATATTGGCCCTATGGGAAATATGATGCATTACTATACAGCACCTTATGGTGGATAGCCAATACTGCTGCAATTTTGAATTAAAGAATTGGCTGCTTCAGCATTCTGTGATGGGATTTAGATGTTTGGAAGGTCTCTGTTAAAAAATATTCAGAAAGAAAAGTCCCATATTGAATTAATACATGATTTCATATCTTTGAAGTCCTGAGGGTTTGACCTCATACAGCTCCTGAATGACTTTTCCAGGCTTGTTCACACAAAGTTACCATGTTGATGGAGGACTGGGGCTGCACATTTAGCAATAGCACTTAGACTTATATACGGCTTCACAGTACTTTACGGCCCTCTCTAAGCAGTTTACAGAGCCAGCATACTGCCCCCAGCAATCTGGGTCCTCATTTTACTGACCTTGGAAGGATGGAAGGCTGAGTCAACCTTGAGCTGACAGTCGGCAGAATCAGCCTGCAGTACTGCATTCTAAACACTGTACCACCATTTAGCTCAACACTCCCTTTCAAAGTTGTGCCTCAGGTGTCTAGTAACTACATGTGAAGCTCAATTTTCCCCAACGCAACCGTTAGGAAGCTTGTTTGCAAAAATATCCTTTTTAAGTGAGGCTGTCTGTCCTCAACAGCTACCCAGCTTTATGGGGTTGAGGGGTGGATTCCTTTATAAACTCAACATTCAAATGAGAATGCTTGGCAGGAAAGATGCCATATTGAGCTAAAGATAATACTGTATACCTCAGGAGTGGTGGATTTTCTTTTGACGGATGCCATCTCTTGAGGATTCCTTGGTAATAGATTCTACAACTGAGCAGAGAATAGTCTAGTTGATCACTAGCATCCCTTTGACTCGTTATAATTTTTGAAACTATGACTATAAAAACAAAGCATTCTTCAAAACAATAAAAAACTAAGAATTTTTATAAAAATTTGTATTATAAGCAAATTTAAACATATGTACCTGAGTTATTAATGAAAAACATTTTCAATCACATTGAATTAAATGTGTTTAAAGTGAGTAAATTTCATCTCTTTAGCAAATATTATTGTAGCAAAATGTGGAAGACACCATTTTGAGCAGGTTTTGGAATAATAACTGAAGTGAGCTGACTTACTGTTCTAAAGAAAGTGGAGAAATAAATGCAGATTCATTATTCACAGTTGCTCTTTTGGGGGATAAACAAGCTGTAGATTCTGGATAGAATCAGTCCAAAGATAAGTATCTTTATGTCATATTAAATTCAAGAGCAGGCTTAACTATGTGCTTACTCTACATTTTTTCTCACTTTAGGCAACCAAGGAAAAGTATTTGTCTTTTGATAGCCCTTGCTACGTTTACTTGTTGTTGTTGTTACAAATCATTTTAATCTATTATATGGAATAAGAGTGATAACATTAATAAAAATGCACTTCAGGCTTTCATGAATAAAATAATTCTATTGAAGTAAATGTGATTCCTGCAAAATCAGTTGATTAGGACTAAAACCATATGAGCTTTTGTTGAATTTACTATAAAAACTACTGCCATGAACACAACCAACTCTACTGACAGTAATACATTTGGAAAAGCAAGTAATTACTGTGTACCATAGACTGTCAATGTTCATATATCACTTCCCCAGCAATCAAAAATATCAGTTTAATTCTAGCATCCTAAACTTATGCCTTTATCATTCCTTCAGGGAAGCAAATGTTTAAAACCACATTACCACAGGGTCTCTCTCTCTCTCTCTCTCTCTCTCTCTCTCTCTCTCTCTCTCTCTCTCTCTCTCTCTCTCTCTCTCTCTCTCTCTCTCTCTCTCTCTCTCTCTCTCTCTCTCTTTTCAAGGTAACCTGTAGGGTGGCATAATACTCAATATTTAATGAGGGAAAAAATCAAGATGCTTCACAGTGCCAATAGATGCTGTGGAAGTGTCCTACACCTTTCCCCTTTCAAATCTAAAGCCATAATATCTTTTTTAAAAAAAAGATAAAGGAATCACTGTGGATTTTACTCTGCTAGTTGTTGCCGACTCTTGGAGGTGGTACTCATCTCCATTTCAAGGTCATTCAGCCCATGCTGTCTGAAGACATTTCCATAGTCATGTGGCCAGAATGACATCATGAAGTGCTGTTACCTTCCGGTGGTGGGAACAACTGGTTCTCTGTGTGGATGCCACTTCTGGAAGTCCATTCTGGGCCTGGGCAAGAAAAAAATTAGCTACCGGTTCTGCTGAAGTGGTGCAAACCGGCTGAAACCCACCAAAGTGTTACCCATTTATCTATTTGCATTTGCAAGCTTTCAAACTGCTAAGTAGGCAGGAGCTGGGGCAAGGGTGGGAGTTACGCTGTTGCGTGGCACTTGGGTCTTGAACCCAGGCTGCCATCTTTCCAGATGACAAGCCCAGTGTCTTAAACCACTGAGCCATCCTGCCACTCCAATAATATCTAAAGATGACTTAGAGATACATATGGGAACGATGCACATAGACCATTCTTCACTGAGTGTTTCTATGCCATTGGCTTTAAGGAGCTGATGCATGCAGAACATTGGAAGCCAGAAATCACTTCTTTGTTCAGCATTTGGATCCAGTCCTTAGAAAGTACAACCCTATAATTTAGGAAATAATAAGGAAATAGAAATGACATTGCCTTGCGGGATTTAATTTGAAGCTATGTTTCATTTTAGTCCTTCAATTATGGAAGCAGCTTAAGTTTGCCTTTGAGTGCACATTAAAGGATCAGCACTAAGCTTCTATATATGAAGAAGATTCTCTATTAGATCCATTCTTAGTACATGCATCCACTTTCTGACATAAAACTGTCCAATAGCACAGGGCCAATTACTGTGTCTACCACCTAGCTGGTAGCTTTGAATACGTTAATTGTACAAAAGAAACCTATCTATTAACACACAGCTTGCCCTTGAATTATGAATATTGATAACTAAGAAGAAAGGGGGAAAAAGATGCCTCCCTTCGGAATCTTACTAGTTTTTCTTTTCTTCTTCTTATTAAATAGCAATAGGATAAGTGTTTCTTCTCCCCAGCTTTCTCTGTCACTAAATGGAAATGCACAAGAGCAAACACAACTCCACCAAATTTCATAAACTATTCTGAAAGGATTAAGGAAAATCTAGTTAAGTGAACACAACATTGTTACATTCATTTTCTTGAGGAGCAGAAAGGATTATTAAATGCTGTAGGATTTTCTGATAAAGGAACTAGATGCACTGGGACAGGTCACAGCCTACATTAATGGGACGTTTAAACATTTGCTTCATCAATTGAAAGATAAAATGAAGCAACCTCATTTAAAAGCTGCCTATCTATTCCTTTCAAGATTTCCTGTAAAGACTATCATCAGAACCGGGAAGCAAAAAGATCTCTCTCCCCACCTTTTTTTTTAATTTTTATTTTCCTTTTCCTTCCTCTTCTTTCCTGGTATTATTGCAGTTCTTTTTCTCCTGCATTGTCTTCTACCAAGCTAATGTCAGATACTGAATGTCTGTACAAACCACGAAGGTACTTATATCAGGTTAAATCAGGGATCTCCAACCGTGGCAACTTTAAGACTTGTGGACTTCAGCATGCTGGCTGGGGACTTCTGGGAGCTGAAGTCCACAAGTCTTAAAGTTGCCAAGTTTAGAAACCCTGATTCAGTGCTTTTTTTGTAAAAGAAAAAGGAGCCGGAACTCACACGTGTCATACAAACCACCTTGCCTACCCTACAAGGTTCCATCCAAAAAAGGTGCCGGAACTCCGTTCTGAGCGTTCTTAGACAAAAAAAGCCCTGCCCTGATTTAACCAGATATAAAAGTCAAAGTATTTGGCTTGTATAGGAGCATTATTAAAAGCATCCTTGTTTTCTCAGTTCCAGACTTCTCCAGTTTGAAATTGGGAGATCTTGGAACAAACGACATCTGCCTGATTGGTAACCCTGTTTTCTTACAATTCTTGACAGCAGGGGAGATTCTTCTGACCATCACACGTGTAAAAACAGGCTGTAGGCAACCCATTTTAGTATGGAATGATGAGGAGCGTAATGAGACATGAAAGTGGAACTCTCGTTCTGACTATATGTTCTGAACAGGCTGAAATTGGCCCAGATTATCCAGGAAGAATGTTGGGGATTAGAGATTTTGTACACATCTCGGGCCAGATGTTTTGCATCAACAGGAATGATGGATTGTGTGTCCTCCACAGCCTCTGGAGAGTGTATTGTGAAATGTTTCCTGAAAATACATGGAGTGATGAGATTTGTTTTTGCATCCTTGCCCTCCCATGAAATGATGAGTATATATAGGTTCTTTAAATTTCTGAAACTTTGACTGTGCTTTCCTAGCTACACTGTTAACCTATACAAAAATCCCACAGGCATTGCTTTAATTACTTGCTATGGTTAACAGGACTTATAGGACATTAGAAAATGAATCTGCTCGATTAGGCCAAAGGTTTAGGTAACTGAACATCTCTATTTTCTGCAATGGCTAGCCCAGAAGCTATTGCTCAATATATATATTTCAATTAATAATCTTGTGTCCCACAAACCATCCACCGGCATGTACATGCACAAACTCAACCACAATAAGAATAAAATATAGCAAGGCATGTTATGGGGAAGAAACTATTTATCAAAGCACAGTACAAGCATCTTGTTAAAATGTTTTTTAAAAAATGAGGGGGAAATGGAATGTCATTGGAATCAGAAAAATGACAAGACCAACTTATTTTGAAAGTATGTAATACTTTATTTGAAGGGACACGGTGGCTCAGTGGGTTAGGACACTGAGCTTGTCGATCAGAAGGTCGGCAGTTCGGCGGGTCAAATCCTGAGCGCCATGTAACAGAGTGAGCGCCTGTTACTCGTCCCAGCTTCTGCCAACCTAGCAGTTCGAAAGCACGTAAAAATGCAAGTAGAAAAATAGGGACCACTCCGGTGGGAAGGTAACAGCGTTCCGTGCGCCTTTGGCGTCTAGTCATGCCGGCCACATGACCACGGAGACATCCTCGGACAAGCGCTGGCTCTTCGGCTTTGAAACGGAGATGAGCACCAGCCCCTAGAGTTGGAAACGACTAGCACGCATGTGCGGGGGAACCTTTACCTTTTAATACTTTATTTATTAGCCATTAAGCTGTATCAGGGTACAAAATATAAAACAGAACAGTAATAAGGACATGTGTTAAAAATAGAATAAAAGAAATAAGTAAAAGAAATGCAAATCAACAGTACTATCTTGTTTAAATAAACAGCCGTATTATACACAATTTTTAGATTCTGAACACACATGAAATATAATGTTTTAATATAAGGATCCCACTAGGCCATTTGTCTAATGTGCCCTCCAAGATACTGATCTTTCTTTTTCTTATACAATTGCTATTCATATAATATGTCTTTAATCTTCTACCTCTGGGGGCCTGCAAATACAAGTAAATTCATTATAAGGGACTTGGTTAAACCTTCCATAGTCAACTATTGTGTCTAGCTGCTCAAATCTTGACTGAGTAAATATACCCCTAAGGTGTTTGGACATCTCTGCATTTAAAAATGCTTGGCAATTTGGAAAGCACATTTACCACAGCTCATGCATGTCACTGTGCCAGCCTTATTCCTCTGAGCTTCAGCATCCAGAATTCTTTGTGCAGGAATCTTTTTAACTTTTTTTTTACAGAGACAGTTGGACAAGAAACAGGGAGACCACAGTTCTTGACATACTTTGTCAGTTGTACAATCCAAGAGGTTGGTAATTGAGATTTTGTCTGTTCTAATAGAGGTCTGTCAGTTTCCATACCATTGATTTTGCACAAATAATTGTATGCCCTGATTTTAGACAAAGAACAAATTCAACCAATTCAGCTGCAACTGCAGCAATTAAGATCATTTTTATCCACATCCAATATATTTCTCAGATGCAGTGATTGTGTTTGTTCTAATAATGGTACATATCTTAAGCCCCAAATTTCACCTCCTTATAGCTTTAATAATTGGGGCTAAGAAACATGGATAACTATGATTTATTAATCTAATTTAATTTTATTAATAACAGCAATGTGTGCTAAGTATCTTAGACACATGTTCTTCAGAATCTTCATCAGTCCTTCTTAGTTGTTAATATATAGTCTGAATAGCAGCTGTGCACGTATTCACTCTTGTCTTATCCATTTGTGAGGATCAATCCCAAAACATATTCTCAAGCAAGTGTTTGGATAAAGATCAGTGTCAACAGTCTGGGTTACATATTAAGGACAGTCAACTTCCTTCATATTATTTCTCTGTTTATTGTGTTAAATGCTGCAACAAGGTGTATAAAGGCAGCAAACAATTGTTTCCCCTTACTGACATATTTTATAATTCTATGGTTCAAGATTGGCTCTGTCTAAAGCCCGCTTATTCTTTTGCGAGAAGGCAGATTCACCTACCTATCTTTCAATTCTTTCTTTCAATTCATTTATTTTAGCCACATTATCTATTAGAATACTGGGGCTGTAATTGCGAGATTCCTATTTATTTATTTATTTATTTATTTATTTATTTATTTATTTATTTATTTATTTATTTATTTATTATTGGGACTTATATGCCGCCCTATCTCCCGAAGGACTCAGGGTGGCTAACAACAATAACATATAATAAATACAGAAGTTAAGATAAAAATTAAAATTAAAGGCCTCTGTACAATAAATTAAAATTAAAATTAAAATAAATTAAAACTTAGAGTTAAAAATTAAAAACATAATTAAAATCCCTGTCAGTCCAGGTCAGCCAGGTGGAAAAGGAGTGTTTTGAGGCCGCGGCGAAAGGACTGGAGATCTTGGGCCATCCGAAGCTCATGGGGGAGCTGATTCCACAGGGCTGGCGCTCCCACAGAGAAGGTCCTCCCCCTGGGGGTCGCCAGCCGACATTGCCTAGCCGACGGTACCCTGAGGAGGCCTTCTCTGTGTGAGCGTACTGGGCGATGGGAATTCGTTCCTGGCAGCAGATGATCCTGCAAGTATCCCGGTCCTAAGCCATGTAGGGCTTTAAAGGTAAGTACCAGCACCTTAAATCTCACCCGGAGGGGAACCGGTAACCAATGCAGCTCACGCAGGAGGGGTGTAATATGGGAGTATCGGGGTGCTCCCATCACTACCCGTGCAGCCGCATTCTGCACCAGCTGAAGCCTCCGGGTGGTCTTTAAGGGCAGCCCCATGTAGAGAGCATTGCAGTAATCTATACGGGAGGTAACGAGTGCGTGGGTGACTGTGCGTAGGGCATCTCGGTCCAGAAAGGGGCGTAACTGGCGTACCAGGCGAATCTGGGCAAATGCCCCCCTAGCCACGACTCCAATATGATCTTCAAAACTGAGTCGTGAATCCAGGAGGATGCCCAGATTGTGTGCTCTATCAACGGGAGGTAACATCTCTCCTCCTATAACCAAAGATGGAACCTCTTGGACTAAACGAGATGCCGGTACGTAAAGCCATTCAGTCTTGGCCGGGTTGAGCTGGAGCCTGTTCTTTCCCATCCAAATCTGTACCGCTTCCAGGCAACGGGACATCACATTGAGGGCATCACTGGGTTGCTTTGGGGTGGAGATGAAAATCTGGGTATCATCAGCATATTGATGATACCTTACCCCGAAGCCACGGATGATCTCTCCCATCGGCTTCATATAGATGTTGAACAGGAGAGGCAAGAGTATCGACCCCTGAGGCACCCCACAACTAAGGGGCCTAGGGGTTGACCTCTGCCCCCCTGCAAACACCGTCTGCGAATGGCCTGAGAAGTAGGAGGAGAACCACCGCAGAACGGTGCCTCCCACTCCCAAACCCTCAAGACGACGCAGCAAGATACTGTGGTCGATGGTATCAAAAGCCGCTGAGAGATCTAATAGGACCAGGACAGAGGAATAACCCCTATCTCGGGCCCGCCAGAGATCATTCACCAGCGCGACCAATGCCGTCTCCGTGCTGTACCCGGGCCTGAAACCCGATTGGTACGGATCCAGATACTCAGTTTCCTCCAGAACCAAAGGGAGCTGCCGTGCCACCACGCTCTCAACGACCTTCACAAGAAAGCGAAGGTTGGAGACAGGACGGAAGTTATTTAAAATAGCTGGGTCCAATGTAGGTTTCTTAAGGAGGGGCCTTACCACCGCCTCTTTCAAGGCGGCAGGGAAGTACCCTTTACTTAGTGAGGCATTGAAAACTGCTAGGATCCAGCCTCGTGTAACCTCCCGAGAGGCATAGACCAGCCAGGAGGGACACAGGTCCAACAAACACGTGGCGGCACTTAATTTCCCCATGATCCTGTCCACTTCATCCGGAGTCACAGGATCAAACTCTTCCCAAATGTTCTCGGCCAAACTCATCGTTTTCCTCTCGTCAGATACTGCCCAGTCAGAGTCCAGACCAGCCTGAATCTGAGCAATTTTGTCCACCAGATATTTACTAAATTCCTCAGCCTGTCCTCGTAAGGGGTCCTCTCCCATCCCTTGATTTAAAAGGGAGCGGACCACCCTAAACAGGGCAGCCGGGTGGTTATCTGCGGACGCAATGAGGGTGGTAAAGTAAGCGCACTTCGCCACCTCCATTGCCACAAGATAACATCTAGAAAAGGATCTTAACTGTGTTCGGTCAGACTCGGACTGACTGGTTCTCCAAATGCTCTCTAGGCCCCTTCTCCGGCGTTTCATCTCCCGCAGGTTCTTGGAGAACCAAGGAGCGAGCCGGGACCTGCGCCGGGTCAGAGGCCGCAAAGGCACAATGCGGTCGAGAGCCTCTGAGGCAGCCTGTTGCCAGGCATTAACTAAGGACTCGACCGGGCTGCGGGAGAGGGAGGTAGGAATCATTCCAAGCGCCATCTGGAACTTATCTGGGTCCATCAGGCGCATGGGGCGGAACCATCTGGTCTGTTCCGCCTCCTGACAGCGGGGGGTGACGTGACGGAGGCCCAACTGCAGGAGATAATGGTCTGTCCAAGAAAGGGGTTGAGATGTTGGAGTAACCCCTCCCAGACCATTAAGCCACTGCCCAGAGATAAAAATAAGATCAGGTGTGTTTCCCCCCTCGTGCGTCGGGTCTTGAATAATTTGGGTCAGGTCCATGGCCATCATGGAAGCCATGAACTCTTGGGCCGCCTCCGATGTACCGCCCAGGGAAGGCAGATTAAAATCTCCCAGAACCATAAGTCTGGGAAATTCAACCACCAATCCCAAGAGGGCGTAAAGTAGCCTGGTCAGAGCCGTTGCTACGCAGCTTGGAGAGAGGTATGCAAGTAGCAGGACCAACTGACCACTAGGACCCCACCTTAAGAGGAGGGACTCACATTCGTCTATCTGAGGGGCAGTGGCCTCCCGTGGACAGAGGGTCTCTCTAATAACAATCGCCATGCCACCTGCCCTACCCTGAGCCCGAGGTTGATGTAGCACACGGAAACCTGGAGGGCATAGATCAATCAGAGGGACCCCTCCCTCCGGGCCAAACCAAGTTTCCGTGATGCACGCCAGGTCTGCGTCTTCCTCCTCGATCAAATCATGGATGAGGTGAGCTTTATTCACAACAGACCTGGCATTTAAATAGATCAGCCTCCCCCCAGTATTATATCTAGGAACTACTCTTTGGAGATTATATGGAAGAATTGGGTTGCCACCATTGAGAAGATGGTCTCCCTAATAGTTACTCATTTGAACTGATCTATTGGAGATTTCTAGAGGAAAGAATCTAAATATGATGTCTGATGTTCTTTCATCCTGCATCATCTGGCGCAATGATTAGAATTTAGGCTAACTCTGCTCACTGCCAGGAGTTCGATCCTGACCAGCTTAAGGATGACTCAAACTTCCATTCTTCTGAGGTTAGTAAAATGAGGACCCAGATTGTTGGGGAAATAAGCTGACTCTGTAAACTACTTACAGCACAGTTGTCAAACTCACTGCATCACATGATGTGTCATGATGTATCGTGACTTTTTTGCATTGCTGGACCTGTGGAGGGCGCGGCCTCCATATGATGCAACCAGCCTGTGGGCTGGCAGTTTGACACCCCTGACTTTGAGAGTGCTGTAAAGCATTCTGGGGCAGTATATAAGTCTAAATGCTATTATTATTGTTTTGGCATATATTCCTATTGTATTCCATCTTCTCTAGAGTATTGCAATTTTGGGGAGGAAATTTGGGTGAAGCTTAGTCAACTGGGCCATGAATTTAATCCCTGATGCTAAGTGGAGTTACAAATCACCAATTCAGGAGATGCATTCATATACTGATCTCACCATGCAAAGAGGGGATCAGCCTCCTATAATAGTTGCAGTGGCAAAATACTGAAGAGCTGGTTTCTATGGATACCGCAGGATAGGCTGTAATGGGGAACCATTCCATGGACTATTCATGCATACCATAGCACAGCTTTACAGAAGGAAGGAGCTGCTATCCACAACTTGCTTGATCAGACATCTTGTCTGAACTGGCCTTATAAGGGCACATAATATGAAAATCCTGATAAAAAGGAATGAATGGGATTTGTGCCTGAGTGAAGAGAGAACAGGAAGGTGCAGGTAATCCTGTCCTCCAATTCAAATATCTAAAATCTTTATTAAGTGATAACTCTAGAGTAATCCTTGATTAAGCGGAGACTGTTCCAGCAGCTGCAGTAGTCTTGATGTGGGGTAAGCCTTTTTTCTTCCTCTTAAAGATTGAAGGAAGTCCTTAGATCAACATTACACTTCACAGGAGTATAATAATCCTATACAGCACCTAAATACCACAAAGCCATAATCAGTTCTGACATTTCCAAGTGAATTACAGCAGCTGCTCTATGTTAAAGGGAAATTTTAATCATATCCCCCACCTTTGATAAGCTGGAAAGATAAACATGACCAAGCTGCTAATGTACATACCATTCCATTAAGTTTCATGCAGGATGGAAATGAGCCCCTGGCTATGAAATGGATGGTATATTTGGCTTTCAAACTGCCATGCCCACTAATCAGTCAGTGCAACGAGTCTCCTTCTGCCAATCCATCAAAAGGTAATCTTAATCCATCATTTAGCTTTGTGTTAAATCTTTCTCTCCCTCCCTGAATGAGAAAATGGAAAGTCTCGGGAGGAATGGGAGAGCAATTGCAAATGGGAATTATACAGAAGCTGGAGTAGCAGTGTATTTTCTCAAAATATTTCCTATTTTCCATTTTATTTATTTACTTGCTTTGGGACATTAAGGCCTTATTTTATCTCTAAGAAGCTACAGATAATATACTGGAAAGATATGCTCTGCTGTTTTCTGTTTTTTACTCACCAGTAACATACCATGCCAAAGCATGTTTGACTTTCCAAGTACTGTTAACTTACACCTATGTGCTGCCTAAACAATGATGAAGGATGCCAACTATTACAGTCCACCAACACCTAGATGTCTCAGCTTTCCAAACTTTATAATAAATTAACCAGTTACAAACTAGAAAAAAATAAGAATAAATGTAGCTATTTAGCCATTAAATAATGAAAACAGTCCCCCAATTTGCAATATCAAAACACAAAAAAATGGAAATGCAGGAAATGGCTAAGTAAGGACACAATGAGAATGTTTGAAAAGTTCTAAATTTAAAGAATAAAAAATAAAAGGGAAGGAATCATCAAGTTCTACAAATGCGTTGATGAGGAAGTGAGCTAAGATTCTCCTGCCTAAGTATTGCCTCTGGAGTTTCTTGTATCCTAATCCTATTTA
Source organism: Vipera berus (assembly GCF_964194415.1). Classification (NCBI taxonomy): domain Eukaryota; kingdom Metazoa; phylum Chordata; class Lepidosauria; order Squamata; family Viperidae; genus Vipera; species Vipera berus. The sequence continues at coordinate 166,680,304 of NC_138202.1, forward strand.
GAGATAACTCAGTGGGTGTTGGATACAGAGCTTATCGCAATAGTCAAGGAGACTTGCACTGGAGAAGACAGCCCCTTAAATATGCCATTTGTAATTTTTCAAATTTTTAAGCTCAATATTTTTACTAGTCCACATTCCACTGAAAACATGGAAATGTCTCTTAATTTTCATAAACATAGAACACATCCATCTTTTAAAGATATAATACAATCTTTGGCTCTTCATGTGAATCCCCCAAAGTATACCTAAAGAGGATGATAAGCAGCAGGATCAAGCTCTGGGGGATGATTTAGCTTATTTATTTATCAAAACATTTTTTTTCTATGCTGCCTTTCATTTAAAAGGTTTGCGTTTTTTCTTTCTTTAAGAAATTTAAATCATTGTCATACAATCTTACGGGGAGGAGCAAGTCTTCCAACAAACACAGTATTTACAGGAAGATATTTATCTATTTATAAATTTAAAACAATGTATTTATTATCCCTGATTTTTAGTGATTCATGGAATTCTGGTCCTTAAAATAGGTACTTATCGTTCAGATGTATACTATATAGTACTATTACATCTCTTCTGCAATTTATGCATGTCCTTCTCTTTCTCAAGCCAAAATCATAACAATAAGTATTTCATTTGATTTAAATGAACCATACTGCAACTCGTAGTCAATAACTGAAAAATACTGGGAAAGGAAGGAATACTAATGTCTACAGACCTGTATTCAAGCCATTTCCTCCCCCACTCTCTTCTAACAAAATTTGTTTCCAAAACATTCTACCTTTCTCTTGCCCAGCAAGTGACAAAATCACCTTGACCTACTTTGAAAGAACGGTGGGGCTGTCAGTCAGGTTTAAAAGAAGTCATTAAAAAGGGACTGAGGTTCCTCCTGTCAGCATTGTGAAATCCCCTGTTGTACCAAGTCGCCCTTCAAAAGTGACACCACAACTAATTAAAAGTAACTTGTTGAATCACAGCCATGACACTTCTCAATCCAAATAACAGCTTGTTAAAGCGTTCAGTTTCAGATCAGCAGGTTTTTCCTTTCTCCGTAGTAGGTAAGCCCAAAAGAAAGAAATAGACTGCAAAGGACTGTTGATCAGAAAAGTGAATTCCAGCGGCACAATCCAAGCTGCCCAGCTGATTTCCAACAAGGAGAAAAGAAGCTGTACATCTCTGGGGAAAAAAACAGGATTCTGATATCTGATGACAGTAAAGATATTGTAGGTTGTTCTGGGTAGAGATGAAAAGAAATCCGCTCTTAGATTTCTGCAGAAAGAGGTTTTTTTTTTAATTGAAAAGTTTTAACATACAATTTTTCTTTAAAACCCCCCCTCCCCCTCCCTTCACCCTCCCCCCCTACCTCTCCCCCCTCCCCCCCCGACTTCCCAGAGCTAAATACAAGGTATATATAAAAAAAACCAATCATAAACAATCATATACTAACAACCATAAACTCTAAAATCTATCACTCTCTAGCTTATATAGGATAAAACAAGCCTTAGTAATATTAAATATATATATATAAAAAAACACTAATATAGTAAAAAAGAAGAAAAAAGAAAGAAGACTTATTCAAATGCTACAAAAAACTTCTTAACCCTATACTTATTCTGGATAAACTCAATCCATTTTCTCCATTCCATAATATAGCGTTCTTGCGAGTAATCTTTCAAATAGGCCGAAATCTTCGCCATCTCTGCCAGGTCGGAAACCTTTAAAGTCCACTCTTCTATAGACGGCAATTCCTCTTTCTTCCAATACTGACCTATCAAGAGTCTTGCTGCCGTAATTAAATTCAACATCAACTTAGAAAGAGAAACTGCAGAAAGAGTTTTGTTCCAGAATGAACTCCACTGTGGCACAAAAGGCAGTACTGAACTCAGCTTGGCAAATCCTATGTTTATCTGGCTGAGAAATAAATCCAAATAATTCTGTTTGCTTTTGAAAGGTGCATGCATGCATAAAAAAAATCTGCCAAGGAAACAAAAAAAAATGAAGAAATTCTGTAAAAAGCACTAAGAGAAGTTGCATGCAAAAGCTCCAACAAATGAATATGGATGCTGATTTTTTTTAAAAAAATCTACAAACAAGCTTGGGATTAAGATTATGTCTACTAAAACATAAGGTACGAAATGGGATTTATAGAGATCCATCTGCAGAGCCTTCATCTTATGTTTTAATGTATTGGTCTAAGTGAAGGGTAGGCAACCTTGGCTCTTTTATGACTCGTGGACTTCAATTCCCAGAAGGTTGCCAAGGTTGTCTACCCCTGGTCTAAGTCAATGTTACTATATGGTTTTAAGAAGCACCTTGGCAGTAACAATTCCAAACTGGATCCTCAACTCACAAACAATTACAAGCTGCTTCATTACTCTCAGGATACACCCAGTCACCCCCACCTTAAGAACGATTGGTCTAGGCTGTGAAATTTAACTTTTGGGGTTACACAGATCTGAAAATGGAGTAGAGTCCATCCAACATGACCCTTGCCTGTTCTGCTCCTAAGAAAGTGAAAGTCCTGGAAACAGCACGCTATCAAAAGGGCTTGGAGAGTACATTATACTAAGACTATAATTATGACTTGCTGCTGGTCATCTTCCGTTTCCTTTCACCTTTCCCAGCACCTTCTCCAGAAAAGATGGGTGCACAACCCCAATCCTGCCCTTGACAGAAATAGTCCCAAAGTGTGAGCAATACTGTTTCTATCCCATACTTGGTCTGAATTCTGACTGAAAGGGATCCAGATAATCCAATTTTTCAAGGTCTTCTGAAGTTGCTGTAAAACCATTGTCTCAATCACCTTCTCTATAAGTGGGAACTTAGATACTGAATGAAAAATGTTCAGCATAGTGGGGTCCAGCAATTGCTTCTTGAAGATAGGTGAATCAAAACCTCCTTAAGGAAAATCCTGTCCCTCAAAGAAGTATTAACCAGCAATAGAACCTCTTACACAATACCTCCAGGCCACTTGAGCCAGCCAGGAAGGGCATGGATTTAAAGAGCAGATAGCTGAGCTCACAGTCCTAAGGACCCTATCCACTTCCTCAGATTCCCCCAGTCTCAAACCATCCCAGATAAAATGGCAAGTCTCCTCCCTAGGCCTGCAACGTGGCTGGCATTCAACTGAGAACTAATCTGAGCAACTTTGGCTGGCAGATGCTGAATACATTTTTTTCACATCCCTGCAAGAGGTTCTTCAAGCCCTCTCCTACCCACATCCAGAAGGGCTCATGTCACCTGAAACAGATACAATAAAGGCAGAGAAGTACTGGCACTTTGTTGCCCTTCCACCATTAAAGGTAAAGGTAAAGGTTCCCCCGCACATGCATGCTAGTCATTTCCGACTCTAGGGGCTGGTGCTCATCTTCGTTTCAAAGCCGAAGAGCCAGCGCTTGTCCGAGGACGTCTCCGTGGTCATGTGGCCGGCATGACTAGACGCCAAAGGTGCACGGAACGCTGTTACCTTCCCACCATAGTGGTCCCTATTTTTCTACTTGCATTTTTATGTGCTTTCAAACTGCTAGGTTGGCAGAAGCTGGGATGAGTAACAGGTGCTCACTCTGTTATGCAGCACTCGGGATTCGACCCGCCAAACTGCCAACCTTCTGATCGACAAGCTCAGCGTCCTAACCCACTGAGCCACTATGTCCCTTTTCTTCCACCATTAAGTAGACCTTAATAATGACTCTAGCCCATGTTCGGTAGAGTTTGTCTGCTGTTGTGTGTCAGTAACACTCTCAACATCTCTTCTCTTATTTCATCTCTCTCATAACTCCTCCATAAACCATGGTGAGTGCCAGGATCCCCAAGAGGGAAGAGATCATCTGGGCACAATCTGATTCAAAGCTTCAGCCACCCCTTATGCTGGACTGTACAGGAGGCCAGCAGGAGCAACCCCCAGCTTTCTCTTTCAAATCCATCTGTGTTATCAGTTACTGATGATTAATTGCAATGTATTGTACTGGGTCTAATGTCTCTGCTATGGATAGTGGTGCTAGAGAATCATGTGGTAATCAGGACATGATCTGACCATGACAAAGGGGACATTAAAAGTTTCCCCAATGTCAAATAAAATAGACATTGCTCTGACAGTAGCACCAAATTTATGTTGGGCTCTGGATGATCTGATATAGGGATATGGATAACATGGGAGCCATGAACATCCAGGCCATCTCAGATCCCATTCCTAGATAAGGCAAATTGAAGCCCCACAAGCCCCATAGGTCTACAGAACTCCACTGTCGGTCCAGAAATAAAGTCAAGGTACTCAGGCAGAGAAGTTGCTATGCATCAGGGAGGCTGATACAAAAGCAACAATCCCAATTAATCCCTAGATTTAGGGATTTAATGAACAGGGTCTCCCATTCTGTGACCTGTGATGCAGCAACGCTGAACCCTCTAAGTCTAAGAGAGTCCCAGGTGAAAATCGCCACACCTGTAAAACGTTTAAAGATAGTTTTTTTACCTTGATATCAATCTTATAGGCTTTATTGGAAATCTATTACGTATTTCTGTTATGATCTTGGCAACTACTTGGATCAACATATAGCAAAAAAGGGTCTTTTATTTCCTGGTTTGAGAGGAACTACACTTATTTGAGCCCTGCCGGAATATAAATTGGATTTTGATGCTGAGTCTCATAAATATTTATCTTTATGGAACAATTCCACTCTAAAAAATAGGTCTTAAGTATACTAGAAAGTATGACTAGAGTCTGGAATTGTAACTTTAAATTAATTGCTTATAATGATTAGTTTAAGGACATTCAATAACTTCAAGTAGAATTTTCTTTGCTTAATGCACAACACTGGCAATGTAGCCCACTATACAACAACTGCACTATATATTCATTGCTGCATGAATATTACACTGTAAAAAGCAGACTCTTACCCCAGGCAATGGGATAAGATGAGGTGAAGTCTGTGTTAGATGCCTCCAAGGCATAATGACTGAGATAGCAAGTTTTGGGGTTTGGTTTTATGATTTTTAATCATTTTATGGGTTTTATTATTGTTGAGAGTCATCCAGAATTGTGCTCTGAGATTTGGTGGTCATACAAATCTTTTATATAAATAAATAAAACAGAATAACTAATCAACTCAGGCAGGTTTTGATAGCTCAATATGGACCAAATGCTTTAGCTGCTTGGAAGAAACTTGAGATGCTTTCATTTTTGACCGAATCTCTTTTGAAAAAAAAAATCAATTTCATATCTGTCTCAGAAGCTTAAAAATCTTGAAATGGTCAACGTTTATGATGAGTTAAAAAACAAAATTGGATATCTAATAATAGAACATTGGTGGATATAAATCTTGATAAATATCAAATTGAGCACTTGAGGTTGAGAACTAACCAAAATGTGCTAAGCACATTGATTTATGCTTCAAATTGTAAGCCGCCCTGAGTCTTCGGAGAAGGGCGGGATATAAATGGGATTAAAAAAAAAAGAGCTTACTCCATATAATGTATCAGAAAGGATAGGGTATAGATTTTCTTTGTTTGTGATGTAAGAGATACATGAATTATATATTATATGGTCTTTCTTGTCTCTTTATGGATTTTTTTTTAAAAAAGTGCTACTTCGAATTATGCTCCAAAATTTTGGAATCTGATTATTTTGGAGACATTTTGGTTTTGCCAGCATGGGGAATAGACAAAATAAATGTATTGAAGAACTTGAATGGAACTATTATCTCTGACATCCAGGACTGGATTCAAGAACTGTGTAATTTATCCATTTTAAAAAGCCTATTTTTTATTAATTAAAAAGTTATACTTCCCTCTGACATATTTTTAGATGAATTTTATGAATTTAATGTGCTGATTATTGGGTTTACATTATGTTTTCTTTATTCTTTTTGCTCTGTTTTGTAAAGGAATTTATCATTGTATTGTCTACTAAACAGTTTATAATAACGTTTTTAAATTTGTTTTTCTTACTCATTTGTACTTAGCGTGATTTTTGTTATTGTTATAAGTTTTCTGTATTTTTTCCCTCTAAACTGGCAATAAAATATTAATTTTAAAATAATTTTAAAATCTCTCCCTTTTGGCCCATGAGATAGAAGATGGATTATCAACTAATTATAAAATTCATAGGTGTTTAATCATCTTTTTTAAATTGTTGTATCAATTTAGTTTCAAGACATCTTCATTTTATCAGTGCTTTATTACAGGCTATTAAACGAAGTGAGAAAACATAAAATTTAATAAATGAAAGCTATCACTGAGGTTAGCTATCTGTTCATCAGTATTTTTATTTACATGTCCAATAACAGTTGCAAATCAGAAGGGCAAATGAGTTCAGAGAACAAACCATGGGGCTATTTTCTTTTAGGCTCACCAGTTAAAATTGGCCTCCAATGATTAATTAAGCAAACTTTCCCTGCTTTATTTTCTTCACAGCCTTAGGCTGACAGGAATGCACACACACACACACACTGGGGGGGAGGTACCTCAGTACTTATTGTTAATTGGTTCTGGGAGGTGTGATGAGTACAAAAAACAATGAGTATCAAACAAATGTTTCCCATAAGGAATATGTCATGGATATGTTCCCAGACCCGTCTCCAAATGTGAGTTTGGAGGAGGAGGAGGAGGAGGAGGAGGAGGGGGAGGAGGAGGCAGAGGAAAGCATGGAGCTGCATGATGGCCCAGATTGGGACTTGGAGAGTGTTAGCTTGATGGAGCAGCCTCAGCCGGGTTGACTGGATGAACGTCTGGCTGAGGCTGAGCTAGGGAAGCTGCACCTGCAGTGAATTGGACAGGAGGCTCCAGGCGAGGACCAAGGCAGCTGCCATTAGCAATGAGTAGGAGGTGGAGCCTATACCTCCTCCCAATCCAAGGACCCATAGAGCAGAGAGGAGACAGGTGTAACACCGGTCGGCTAGGCTACTCATGAGGAGGCAACTTCTCCCTTTGTAAGGGCTGCACTGGTGTCGCCTACTTAATCCTGCCCTAAGCACTTGAGCATTGCTGGAGCAATATGTCCAGTTCCATGCCTTGCGCACTTGTGCCATGTATCCTGACCAGTTGGCTTATAGATGGTTTTCCTGGAATTTGTGTGTACCCGTTGGACTCCGTTTGCCCAGTGACTCTTGCTGTGCTGAGCTTGAAATCCTAACCTGTGCAACATGGGAGCTTTCTAAGGACCTGTCTGGGGGTTTGAATAAACAGCTTTTTGAACTGTCACTGTGTGTGTGTGAGAGAGAGAGAGACAGAGAGGGAAGCAGAGCAGCACAGAATAACATAAATAAATTTAATGCATTCCCAAGCCAAATAAGTGCAGAAATACACAAAATGATCATAGAAGATGGTCTAGAGTAGAAGATAAGACCACAAGGGGATGTGCACAGAGTAAGAACTACTACATGACTAACTCAGCTAGAAAGGGTAGCAGAAACTGACACCGACAAGTTCTAGGTTGTACGTAGAGCACCAAGCAAATAAACGGCAAGTACTGGAACAAAAAAATTGTGTCAAAATGTGTCAAGTACTGTACCAAATTTGATGAGTTTCAAAGCACTCGAGTATCAAGTTATTACTGGAGAGAGAAAGAGAGGGAGTGGGGAGAGAGGGGGAATATATTCCTCTATTTCCCACTTACTTTGTGTCATTCAAAAGTGCTGAAAGATCAAGAATGTGAGCTTTTAATATTTATTCTGAACCAACTTTTTTAAAAAAAAAATGTTAGTGAATGTCAACTGTGTAATTTAGTCTGAATTTCTAAGAATGGGATATTATCACTTTAAGAGCAAAGATATGAAGAAAACTATTAGTTTGTTTCGTGAGGAGTTTGTCTTACTTGACTAGTGCAATAAACACCAAATCATAGTAAATATAACTGTATATAATATATAATAAACAAATCTATATACACTGTATACAATAAATATCTGTACAAAGGTAAATGGTTTCAGGTCATATCATTGTACTGAGCCCCTGGTTCCCATTGTTGCTTTTGGTGGATGTAAGTTACCTCTGAATACATAGGCAGCAGCATCTATGTCTAAGGAGGGGGTTTCTTGTATTCATAGCCATGCTGTTCCTCTTGATGGGTTTTCCAAAAGCTCATGAAACTTTAACACTATTTTCTGCACATAGGAAATGTAATGAATGAAAGATAGGGATCCTAAAGTTCTCTAGATCTTTTGCGGTGGATTCTGCTAGCTGAGACAGATGAAAACCAAAGTCTGACACATTGAGTGGACATTTGGAAAATTAATGTAGAGTTACCAGTAAGCACTAAAGAACTCAGCACCACATTTCAAAAGTCCTCTTCAGTCAATAGATCCAGAGATTGGCTCTTAACAGAAGTTGCCGTGGAGCCAATAAACAGTGATCCAAAGTCTTACAGCCTTTCCTGAAACAGGAGTATCATTAACCAAGTTGTTGCAGAAGAAAGGCAGTCTACTACTCAATCTTGTCTTGGTTTAGCAAAACATAGTCAGTGTACAAATTAAAAGAGGAAAGAGCATCTCCTGGCAGCAGAAAAATCAGAGTGATCCTGCCCACACAACTCATAACATGTCATTTTGAAAGATTCAGGGACTCTCTATGTTGCCAGCAACCTGTGATGATGCTTCGCTTTTAACAAGGGCCTTCTGAACTTCAGTCTTTTTGCCTAACACACCAACTGTCAGCAACTCAGTAAGTTACAAACACAATTCAATCCTTAGCATGTAGCTTTGCTCGGATCCATTGTCATGCTTTTCCAGTGCTAGCGTTCCAATCTGAAGGAAGGAAAAGGAAGAAGAAGACAGAGAGAAAGAGAAAGGAGCATCAGAAACAACTTTTGGCTTTAGTCTTCCCCACTAGACTATGTCCTGATCAGTATGTCCTGATGCTGCAAAGGAAAATAAGGCTTCCAATCCCCTGAGGGAGGAGAAGGGGAGGTTTGACTCTATTGTGTCATAATTTATGGAATCTATTATAAAACAGTCGGGTAGACTGCTCCTGGCACATCAGGATCAAGAGCTTCCTGTTCCCTAACAAAGTGATCAGTGAAAAGAAGTATTATTCTAAGCCACGATCAACTCCTAATTGAAAAAGCAAGATGAGCAGTGAGGATCTGCATATCCATCAGATGAAACAAGATAGCTGATTTTTTTTCTTAATCTTTCTTAATCTTTCTTTTCTTTTTATCAATTCATCAACTGCAAATTGTTTGTAACAGTCAGGGCTTTTTTTCTCATAGAACACTCAGAACGGAGTTCCGGCACCTTTTTTTGGATGGAACCTTGTAGGGTAGACAAGGCGGGTTGTATGACATGTGTGAGTTCCGGCACCTTTTTCTTTTACAAAAAAGCACTGGTAACAGTAATAATAATAATAATAATAATAATAATAATAATAATAATAATAATAATAATAATAATAATAATAATAATAATAATAATAACAACAACAACAACAACAACAAGAAGAAGTATAATAATGTGCTTATGGTACAAGATAAAAACAAGCCGAACTGAAATTTAAAGGTCCAGGTATCTTCCTTTCCCAGGTGAAAGAATCTGAATTACTGTTGATGCTTCCCTTCTTTTCACAGTCTTGCCACTTATTGGACAGTCAATTTGGGAGTCAATGAGACTATTTTAAGGAGGCAGTTTGAAGATATTATGCACAGGGACCAATCCAAACTGCCTTGCTCCCACCTGGTAATTATTTATATTGATTTTGGTGGGGTTATTGAACAAAGCCATCAGCATCCAGCTGATTTTCAAATGGGAGAAAGCACTCTATGGATCTAAACCAGCACATGAACTTCAGCATATGAACAGCCTCTGTTCAGATCAATGGAGTCAGGCACACTGTTACATTAAAGCATAATTTTCCCATTCAGGTCTTTGTCACTTGCATTGTTAAAACTTTCTTTTCCCAGCTGTGTGAGAGAACTATTTGTATTTGGGAAACCAGGCAATGGCGATGGCTTTTGGAACAAGACAAAAGCAACCGTAGAATAAAATGAGCAGAGCCAGGGGTGATGCTACTAGTCTCACACAATCGGCATCGTCCTCACTAATAGGTTTCAGAAGGCATTTTGACTTCCATCCCATCAAACTTCTAACATGAAGCAACAGCTCAGAGAAACCTCTGCTGCTTTCAGCTCTCAGCAATGAGAAAAGGGATGAGGGGAATAGGCCAAAGAAAGAATCCAATGTTAATATAATGAACACTGGTTGCCCTATCTAGATCTTCTGATTGACAGCTCCAGCATCCCCTATCTCTGGTCACATTGTCTGGAACTAATGGTTATTAAAGCCAAAACATCTGGAGGAACTCAGGCAGGGAAAGAGATACAATATTTCTTCTATTTTCTATGTAGTACCTCTGACTGAACCTCAACCTATCCGGTGACTAAAATTATGCCCGATACAGTTTCAGTGCATTGGTCCATCGTTATTTGCCCTAACTGGACAAAGCCTTTCAAAGTTTGGAATAAATTTTTCTACACTGCTATCTCTTCTGAAATCCGTGGCTTTCATTGTGGGCTAAAAAAAGTGCCATTTTATGGTATAGTGGGGATGGGTGGTATGAGTTACAGGGCAGACAGGATTGCTCCATTTGCTAGATTCTACTTTAAATACAGTAGTGATACATTTTGTAAAAGCAGAGTTTGGCAAGTTCCATGCCTTTATCTGAAAGATCAAAACCAGATCCAGGAAGTATGAAAGGGAAACAACTCTTTTACAATCTGATAAAACAAGCAGAGCTATCACTGAGGGTAGGAGAATTCTGATCCAGTCAAAAAGCTGCTGTTTGTATAGCCTGAAGTTTTATTTTTCTCAGCTGATAAAATTCCTCCTATAATTTAGACAATTGTCCATTCTCACCAAATAATTGTGTTTCTGTCTTTTAAAAAAAACGTAGATTGGGAATACTGTGTGCAAAATATAGTCCACGTTGGAGTTTTGTTGCAAAACACCTTCATTAGAGAAAGCTGCGTGCAAAAAGGCATTTCCTTTGTTTTCTAACAAAACTTGTTACCAGTGGCATCCAATGATACCAAAATGGCAGTGCATGTTAATAATGTCAACACCTATTTGAATCGTTATGCCTGATACAGGTTTGTACATTGTACTGTATATTTGTGAGACAATATCATTTGTTTTTCTCTTGCTACCCCCTCGGCATCCATCAATGTTCCTTTTCTTCTCTTCTGGGAGAGGCCTGCTAGCTTAACCATTTGCATGTTGCTGCATTTGCATGAAGGGATGTGGCAGCCTTTCCCCCCCACACACACCTTAAATTTTTGCAAAATTTATACTGTTTGTTAGATAACGAGCTATATTTTCCTGGTACTTGCTCAAACTTCAGTTAGGTTTTAATGATTTTTTTTTAAAAAGCTATTGTTTGGATTGCATTGTGAATTGGATTGGATACAGTCATACATAGGGAGTCATATATTGAATACAGTATTGCAGGCTAACTGCTGGCAGTAAGTAGTTCGATTCTCACCAGCTCAAGGTTGACTCAGCCTTCCATCCTTCCATGGTTGGTAAAATGAATACCCAGACTGTTGGGGTGGGTGGGGGAGCAATATGCTGACATTGTAATCTACTTAGAGAGGGCTGTAAAGTATTGTGAAGTGGTATATACTGTAACTATAAATGCTATTGCTATATGTGTCTCATGATTTACATAGTTTCTTGAGTTATGTGAGAATCCACTCACCCATTCTTATCAGGCTTCAAATAGGATGTTTTTGCTGCTTTCAGATTATTATTGAATTCCGAATTTGGGGGAAGGGCAGGGATTTTTCATACAGTTTGTGAAAAAGGAGGATTTGTTTTGCTAATTGGCTTTTCTTCTTCACTACTTGGCAGGTATGGAGGGCAGTAGGGAGAGGTTGAATCTCCAGAATAAATCAGAAAGATCCGGTTTGATCTTTCATCACCAGCAGATGGAGAAAATAGAAAACACTTCACAATCATTTGGGTTACTGGGTCATCAAATGCTAACCAGAGCAGTTGGACTGGAGTAGTGAGTTGGCCCATCACCATGTGAGCAGTCAACAAGAAAAACAGATGATCTGAAAAATTAAACTATATTTAAAAGAAGATTGAATAGAACTGAATTGAATTTCAATTTATTATGATTATAGATCAATACAAGTAGAATGCTCTGTGAATATATATATTTGTTGTTGTTAGTTGCGAAGTCGTGTCCGACCCATCGCGACCCTATGGACAACGTTCCTCCAGGCCTTCCTGTCCTCTACCATCTTCTGGAGTCCATTTAAGCTCACGCCTACTGCTTCAGTGACTCCATCCAGCCACCTCATTCTCTGTCGTCCCCTTCTTCTAGTGCCCTCAATCTTTCCCAGCATTAGGCTCTTCTCCAGTGAGTCCTTCCTTCTCATTAGGTGGCCAAAGTATTTGAGTTTTAGCTTCAGGATCTGGCCTTCTAACGAGCAGTCAGGGTTGATCTCCTCTAGGAATGACCGGTTTGATCGCCTTGCAGTCCAAGGGACTCGCAGGAGTCTTCTCCAGCACCATAGTTCAAAGGCTTCAATTCTTTGGCGCTCAGCCTTTCTTGTGGTCCAACTTTCACTGCCATACATTGCAACTGGGAAGACCATAGCCTTGACTATACGCACTTTTGTTGACAGGGTGATATCTCTGCTTTTTAGTGTGCTGTCTAGATTTGCCATGGCTTTCCTCCCAAGGAGCAAGCGTCTTTTAATTTCTTGGATACAGTCCCCATCTGCAGTGATCTTGGAGCCCAGGAAAATAAAATCTGTCACTACCTCCATTTCTTCCCCATTTATTTGCCAGGAATTGAGAGGGCCAGATGCCATGATCTTGGTTTTCTTAATGTTTAGTTTCAACCCAAGTTTTGCACTCTCCTTCTTCACTCGCCTTCACTCGACCCTTCACTCGAACCACCAAACCATATTATAGAACTAGCAGAACACTGCTTATCAAACACATACTTCATACACAGAGGCCAGAGATACAAACAAATAGAAGGCGCACCAATGGGATCCCCTCTATCACCAGTTATCGCCAACCTTTTCATGGAAGAATTTGAAACTAACGCTCTGGAAAAGACTACAAACAAACCAAAACTGTGGCTCAGATATGTGGATGACACCTTCGTGATCTGGCCCCACGGAAAAAAAGAGCTAGAAAACTTCCTGACACACCTGAACAGCCTACATCCCAAAATAAAATTCACCATGGAGATTGAAACAAACAACCAGTTACCTTTCCTGGATGTACTTATATACAAAAAACAAAACGGCACCCTAGGACACACAGTCTACCGAAAGAAAACACACACCAACCGTTACCTCAATGCGCAATCACATCATCACCCAGCACAAATAAATTCAGTAGCTAAAACACTAATAACAAGAACCAGACGCCTTGCAGATGAAACACATATACAAACAGAACTACACACCCTGACAGACATATTGACAGCAAACAAGTTCCAAAAAAACAAAATCACCAACATGATTCAGCAGGGGACTCCGAAACAGAAAAACATCCAAGAAGAAGAACAGAACAACGGACGAGCCATCTTGCCCTACATAAAAGGAACAACCGACAGAATCAGTAAAGTACTACGCAAACATAACATCAAAACCGCATTTAACACTGACAGAAAGATATCAACCATCCTGAGAAATCCCAAAGACAAAATAGAACTGGAAAACCAGGGCATATACCAAATCCCATGCGCTTCCTGTCCAGCAACATACATCGGACAGACTAACAGAAGAATAGAGGTACGTGTAGAAGAACATAAGAACTTAGTACAGAAGAAAGATCACACATCTTCACTAGTACAACACATAAACACTACGGGACACAACATCAATTTTGAAGGTACAAAAACAATCGCCAAAATAGAACATCTCAATAGCAGAATAATCAGAGAAGCCATTGAAATAGAAAAACACCCAGACAGTATGAACAAGCGAGACGACACCTCCCGCCTACATGCCATTTGGAAACCAGCATTGATAGAGAAACGAATTTCAGCAAATAAGGATTTAAAAAACCAACAAACAACCCCAAATGCCACCAGCCCCAGCAAGACTCATCCACACCCAGAACAAAAACTCTCCCACACAGAAGACAGAACAAGTCAAGCAAAAGGGCCATCACCCAAGCAGAAGAACGCACACACGAACCTGACTGACCCATACCAGAGATACATAGCAGGTCCTCGAACTCGGAGCCAAACCAAAGCTCTGAAGGCCACTACACAGCCCACTCCTCAGGACACCAAATCACAACACTCAGGATATTACAACACAACAAAGAACCCCACCCATTCGGAACACACCCCACCCAGTCGGAAGACGGCCACGCCTCCAACCAATCAGGGGACAGCCACGCATCCACCCAATCAGAAGACAGCCACGCCTCCACTCAATCAGAAGACAACCACGCCTCCACCCAGCCAGAGGACACCCCCACCCAATCAGAAAGCAGCCACGCCTCCTCCCAGTCAGAACACAGCCCCACCGGCAGTTGGAAGGAAAGGAACAGCCAGACCACGCATTGCTCCTGGTAGCAGCAGGAGAAACACTCCGGCCTGATGATGACGGATGGGATTTCGTCGAAACGTCGCCACAACTTTCTGAAGATGAAAGGAACGCGGGAAGAAACCCGAGACTCTAGATCTATATATATATATATATATATATATATATATATATATATATATATATATATATGTTTTCGTAGATTCTCGCGGGTGTCTGTATGTGTAGATCTAGAGTCTCGGGTTTCTTCCCGCGTTCCTTTCATCTTCAGAAAGTTGTGGCGACGTTTCGACGAAATCCCATCCGTCATCATCAGGCCGGAGTGTTCCTCCTGCTGCTTCCAGGAGCAATGCGTGGTCTGGCTGTTCCTTTCCTTCCAACTGCCGGTGGGGCTGTGTTCTGAGGCGTGGCTGTCTTCTGATTGGGTGGATGCGTGGTTGTCTTCTGATTGGTTGGAGGCGTGGCTGTCTTCTGATTGGGTGGATGCGTGGTTGTCTTCTGATTGGTTGGAGGCGTGGCTGTCTTCTGGTTGGGTGGGGTGTGTTCTGAATGGGTGGGGTTTTTTGTTGTGTTGTAATATCCTGAGTGTTGTGATTTAGTGTCCTGAGGAGTGGGCTGTGTAGTGGCCTCCAGAGCTTTGGTTTGGCTCCGAGTTTGAGGACCTGCTATGTATCTCTGGTATGGGTCAGTCAGGTTCGTGTGTGCATTCTTCTGTTTGGGTGATGGCACTTTTGCTTGACTTGTTCTGTCTTTTATGTGGGAGAGTTTTTGTTCTGGGTGTGGATGAGTCTTGCTGGGGCTGGTGGCATTTGGGGTTGTTTGTTGGTTTTTTAAATCCTTGTTTGCTGAAATTCGTTTCTCTATCAATGCTGGTTTCCAAATGGCATGTAGGCGGGAGGTGTCGTCTCGCTTGTTCATACTGTCTGGGTGTTTTTCTATTTCAATGGCTTCTCTGATTATTCTGCTATTGAGATGTTCTATTTTGGCGATTGTTTTTGTACCTTCAAAATTGATGTTGTGTCCCGTAGTGTTTATGTGTTGTACTAGTGAAGATGTGTGATCTTTCTTCTGTACTGAGTTCTTATGTTCTTCTACACGTACCTCTATTCTTCTGTTAGTCTGTCCGATGTATGTTGCTGGACAGGAGGCGCATGGGATTTGGTATATGCCCTGGTTTTCCAGTTCTATTTTGTCTTTGGGGTTTCTCAGGATGGTTGATATCTTTCTGTCAGTGTTAAATGCGGTTTTGATGTTATGTTTGCGTAGTACTTTACTGATTTTGTCGGTTGTTCCTTTTATGTAGGGCAAGATGGCTCGTCCGTTGTTCTGTTCTTCTTCTTGGATGTTTTTCTGTTTCGGAGTCCCCTGCTGAATCATATTGGTGATTTTGTTTTTTTGGAACTTGTTTGCTGTCAATATGTCTGTCAGGGTGTGTAGTTCTGTTTGTATATGTGTTTCATCCGCAAGGCGTCTGGTTCTTGTTATTAGTGTTTTGGCTACTGAATTTATTTGTGCTGGGTGATGATGTGATTGCGCATTGAGGTAACGGTTGGTGTGTGTTTTCTTTCGGTAGACTGTGTGTCCTAGGGTGCCGTTTTGTTTTTTGTATATAAGTACATCCAGGAAAGGTAACTGGTTGTTTGTTTCAATCTCCATGGTGAATTTTATTTTGGGATGTAGGCTGTTCAGGTGTGTCAGGAAGTTTTCTAGCTCCTTTCTTCCGTGGGGCCAGATCAATTCCCACAGAAACCATCATATGTGGAGTTGAAACCAGCTTAACTAAACTCAATGCAGATGAAGCAGACCAAGTCAGACATGAAGTCACCCACATTCTATGCACAAGCAAACCACCCAAAAGCAACCTAACAAAAGAAGAACAAGTAGCATTGCAAAACCTAAGAAAAGACAACAGCATAATCATACTACCAGCAGATAAAGGCAATGCTACAGTGGTAATGGACACATCAGACTATGAAGAGAAACTGTCCAACTTACTCAAAGAAACTACATACAAACCTATATATACAGATCCCACAACCTATCTAGAAAAGACCACCAAGAAAAAGATAAAATCAACTTCTATAAGCCAAGAAACCCAACAAACAATCATTCCTAGGGAGAAGTCATCCAGATGCCCAAAACTATATGGCCTCCCCAAAATACACAAAGATGGAATCCCACTAAGACCCATAGTAAGTTCTATAGGCTCACCACTACAAAACTTAGCTAAATACCTAGCAAAACAATTACAACCTCATGCAGAAATGGCAGCTTCATATGTCCAAAACTCATACCACTTTATAGAATTAGTGAAAAATCTACAGATAGACCAAAAAGACTTGCTAGTCAGCTTCGATGTGGTATCACTATTCACCCAGGTGCCAGTCCAAGAAGCTCTATCAACAATAAGAAGCAAACACCAACCACCAAACCATATTATAGAACTAGCAGAACACTGCTTATCAAACACATACTTCATACACAGAGGCCAGAGATACAAACAAATAGAAGGCGCACCAATGGGATCCCCTCTATCACCAGTTATCGCCAACCTTTTCATGGAAGAATTTGAAACTAACGCTCTGGAAAAGACTACAAACAAACCAAAACTGTGGCTCAGATATGTGGATGACACCTTCGTGATCTGGCCCCACGGAAGAAAGGAGCAAGGATTTAAAAAACCAACAAACAACCCCAAATGCCACCAGCCCCAGCAAGACTCATCCACACCCAGAACAAAAACTCTCCCACATAAAAGACAGAACAAGTCAAGCAAAAGTGCCATCACCCAAACAGAAGAATGCACACACGAACCTGACTGACCCATACCAGAGATACATAGCAGGTCCTCAAACTCGGAGCCAAACCAAAGCTCTGGAGGCCACTACACAGCCCACTCCTCAGGACACCAAATCACAACACTCAGGATATTACAACACAACAAAAAACCCCACCCATTCAGAACACACCCCACCCAACCAGAAGACAGCCACGCCTCCAACCAATCAGAAGACAACCACGCATCCACCCAATCAGAAGACAGCCACGCCTCCAACCAATCAGAAGACAACCACGCATCCACCCAATCAGAAGACAGCCACGCCTCAGAACACAGCCCCACCGGCAGTTGGAAGGAAAGGAACAGCCAGACCACGCATTGCTCCTGGAAGCAGCAGGAGGAACACTCCGGCCTGATGATGACGGATGGGATTTCGTCGAAACGTCGCCACAACTTTCTGAAGATGAAAGGAACGCGGGAAGAAACCCGAGACTCTAGATCTACATATATATATATATATATATATATATATATATATATATATATATATATATATATATATATATATATATATAGTTGTTGTTGTTAGCTGCGAATTCGTGTCCGACCCATCGCGACCCTATGGACAACATTCCTCCAGGCCTTCCTGTCTTCTACCATCTTCTGGAGTCCATTTAAGCTCACGCCTACTGCTTCAGTGACTCCATCCAGCCACCTCATTCTCTGTCGTCCCCTTCTTCTATTGCCCTCGATCTTTCCCAGCATTAGGCTCTTCTCCAGTGAGTCCTTCCTTCTCATTAGGTGGCCAAAGTATTTGAGTTTTAGCTTCAGGATCTGGCCTTCTAAAGAGCAGTCAGGATTGATCTCCTCTAGGACTGACCGGTTTGATCGCCTTGCAGTCCAAGGGACTCGCAGGAGTCTTCTCCAGCACCATAGTTCAAAGGCCTCAATTCTTTGGCACTCAGCCTTTCTTATGGTCCAACTTTCACTGCCATACATTGCAACTGGGAAGACCATAGCCTTATATATATATATATATGTTAAATGCTTGTTAACTAGTCTCCCTTTAATTCTTTGTTAGCAATCTAAAATTTACACACACACCCACACACACACACACACTTGGGGCTATGACTCCTAAGTGGGGGAGTAGCTCCAATAGATCCCAGGAACAACTCAGAGCTCTCTGTTCAGAAGAGTGCAGTGGGCAGAACCCTCAAGCTCCCAGGCCTCAGTAGACCACCCATAGGGGTGAGAAAGGTGTGTGTGTTAGTGTGTGTGTTTATGTATGTATGCCTGTCTCAGATCTTTTTGTAATTTAACAAGTTTGCAATCCTTTATCCACTCAACACATGACTTGTATCTTCTTCACAGGCGGTAGGTAGGTGATGAAAACCATGTATGTTAGAGAAAGTTGTGAATGACAGTGAATGCTCTATTTCAGCAGATTATTCAATCACACCCTCAAAGTACATAATGGAATAATAAAAGGAGAAAAATACAGCAGAGATATGGGTTGGATTTAAATCGATCCCATTCGCACACTGTGTTACCCAACCAGAAGATGAGAAGGAACTAATGGTAGCTATATAAATATCTGATCAGTTTTCAACACAGTTCCCCCCCCACCGAATCACTTTGAATTGCTTCCCAAATATATATTGGGAAGAATTCATAGGATTTACCCCAGATTCTGTTCCATGGTCTTGCAGTATACTAAAAGCAGGTTAGTTTTTTTTTTGTTTCACCTATGTTCTTCTACCCACTTACTT
Source organism: Vipera berus (assembly GCF_964194415.1). NCBI lineage: Eukaryota > Metazoa > Chordata > Lepidosauria > Squamata > Viperidae > Vipera > Vipera berus. The sequence goes on from NC_138202.1 coordinate 166,699,355, forward strand.
CATCCGTAACATTTCCAATTACTGAGATAAAAAAAGAGAGAAAGAAATGCTCCTAATTTCAATAGAGGGACAAACAGGAACATTTTCTAAGTACATCCCTGAGTTCATTTTTTTTAATATAAAATAATCTAGTTTGTTTTTGTTCCCCTTCCCCCCTTTTCCACTTTTTTGGGAAGAGCAAGCAATATTACAGCATACTCAGAAAATGAACTGGCCTTAAGCTAACAGGAATCAGTTATTACTTTTGCTCCCTATGAAATCTTGGTAATTTCAGAAGCGATGGCTCCAGTCTGCTTGAGCTCTACAAATATGTCCAATGTTGCCACAAGTAAGATGAAAACAGGTGGATTTACTACTCAATTTTGATTTATCCAGCTGCACTGTCCAAGCAACAGAGACTCTCAAGCATTCTAGTAAATGGACCTGCCAAAAAGGTTTGGCCTTTGCTCATGAGCTGCCAACAGGCTGGATCTCATTATAGAAAAATGCCTCGGGACCGTCAGCACCTCCGTGCCCTCAACAGCACCAGGGTTTCATTGCTTTGGGAAAAAAATCCACTGCAAGATGAGTTACAACAAGGAGCAATGTAAAACAATATAATCAGGTAAATGCCAACATTCATGGGCTGTTAACCGTCTCTTTGAACATTAACTGTTTGGAGTAGGAGATCAGTCTTGTAAAAAAATTCCCAACTGAAATGTAAACATATCTATTAAACAAATATACAGTATACATATAAGCAATGTTATATAAAACATTTAGTCTTCAAATTTTCCTTATGTTGCTTTCAACTTTTTTCCTCCAACAGCATCAATGTTCAATAATATAATCACTGTGCTTACGATTACTTCTGAGTTTTCCTGTCATACAATGAGCAATTCACTCAGTGGTCTGCAGATCCCATGACTTGTCAAACTTTAATTAAAATTAAAGCTATTTACCTTCCTTCCCCTAGGGAGGTTTGCTAGTTTGTGTGTGTATGTGTGTGTACAAATAACTCCTCAGCAACTTCCCTAAAAGATCTGGGGGAATCAAACAACATATTTGAATTCACCGCTACATTAAAAAGATTATTGTATATTCTAGGAATCTTCTGTTCATGGGATAGTAGATAAGAATGTCATGGTGTATTATAGCTGTCACCACATATTGTTCTTGATAACTTCCTTGTAGATGGTGGGAGCAGAGTAGATAGGTGGACTGATTCTTAACATGCTACCCACTGAAAATATAATTATTACCATGCTGTCAGTCTAGATTGCTAGCTGAGATTAATATGGGAGCAATTACAAATGGGCACCAGTCATACTACTTGACAAAATCTGCAAAGTACAAATTCACACTGATTATAAGGCTGTTCATGAAAGTGTTCTCCACTGTAGTGTCTGAAGTAGACCAGTGGCTCTAATAACACATTTCTGAGTAGGTGGATAAGAATGGTCTTGTAACAATTCAGATCAATGATGGATATATGGGAATCATTTATTTATTTATTTATTTATTTATTTATTTATTTATTTATTTATTTATTGAATAAGAGAACATTGTGGCTTTGTTAGTCAAGTTTCTTCTATGACAGACTTTGATTAAGGACAAGATGACTAAAAGAAGAAGAAAAAATTCTTACAATATGAGTTATTCTATATTTGGGGGTCATTAATGCTGTACTCCTGGAAGAGAGACAACCTGCTGAGAACTACTTGGCTTTCCTTTATAAACTTAAGAAAAATCCATAACAGTAGCAGAGAGGAAAATGTCCCTCAGATTCTCTTGATATTTTGCTTTGTCTAATATTTATAGAACCTTATTTCTGTACTGTATATGCTCTTTTTAAAAAAAATTGGAGAAACATCTACATACAGTACATTTCCTCTCTATTTCTGTTAATGTGCCATTTCCCTAAGATGTGCACTTTCTAGACAATTTCCCATAACCAAATGCCTTTTTGGACACTCTTTTCACAACCAAGACATTTTCCTGGGCACTTTCCTCATGTTCATATACATGTGTATTTAAAAAAAATACCCATAAAATTTAAAGAAATATCCCATGGTGCACAGAAATGGGAAATCATTAGAAGGATTCTGGAGAGGCATAAGAGATAAGAATTGAAAGTGGGAAGCATGTTTCCTTTTTTATTAGTTTTCCTAAGGAATACACATACACACATATAATATTGAAAGTCTCTAGCCTCACATACTCAAATCAAACTCTAGCATCATATAATCAAATTCTATGTGATGAAATTTGATAGAATGGCTACGAATTGCATACTTTCTGCTCATTGAACAAAGACATTAATTATTTCATTGCACCAGCCTACAGTAGGTCTTATGAATCTTAGTCTAGCAAAACCTGCTAAGGATCTGTTTTATAGTGGGTGGAAGACTTTGCCTTTAATAGAGGAAAGCATGATTAGTGTTGTGTAGTGAGTTCATTGCGCAGGAATGGAGACGAGGCAAGTGAGTTCAGGAGTGGTCATGTTTATTTGCTTTCAGGATTTGAACTGAGAACTGGGCTGCAGCCTGCAGCAATTTATAGCCTGTCCTCTAGGTGGCAGCCAATAGGTTTAAAGCATGGGTCTTCAAACTCGGCCCTTTTATGACTCATGGACTTCAACTCCCAGAATTCCTCAGCCAGGCATGCTGGCTGAGGAATTCTGGGAGTTGAAGTCCATGACTCATAAAAGGGCCGAGTTTGAAGACCCCTGGTTTAAAGCAACCCATTGCCGCCTAGGAGCAGCCAATAGCAGCACTGGAGACGGGGAGTCTGAGTTGCTGGAGAGCCGTTAGCTAGCTCCAGCTTACCACGTGGTGTTACAATTGAGCCCAATACATAACACCCCTCCCCTCTTAGAACAGACAACAATAATTAGCAAAACAATACAAGTTACACGATTTAATGCCAGAATGAATAGTCTTCCATTAACAGCACACTAGACAGTTAACAGCATCATAGTTCCATTATTGTTTCAGTACAGCAACAAGTCAACAGTACAGACAACATTATAGTTCCTTTATTTTACACCATAATCTGCTAGATAAGTAGGAGGTTTGCGTGCCTTTGTGGAATGCCTCAGGGTTCCAGTCACTTTCTGGTCTACCAGCTTACCCATCAGGCCAGGCAGACCAGTGTCCCTTAATGCACTTGAGTCAAAGGAATTAGGTGCTCTCTGGCTGGCCTCTCCGAGTCGGCCCACCCCAGAGTCAGATTGTTCAGCAGCGTTGGCACAGCGGTTGTTAAAATCTGGTTGGCTTGCTCCTTTCAGGGGATCCATGTTGCACTTCTGGACTCCCCTCCTCTATGCCCAATTCCTCATTGCTTATGAAGGAAGAGTCTTAATAGTCAATGTGTGGGCTGGCTTGGCTGTAGGTTTGGGGACTTTGGGAGGAACTTATGATGCAGTCCTCGCTTAGTTGCCATTTTGGAAACCATTTTCTGAGTTGATCAATGTGGCATCTGACGACTCGCCCTCCCTCCAGCCACACTTTGTAAGAGAGGGGACCAGATGATTTGGTAATTGTACCAGGAACCCACAGATTCCCATGTCCATAGTTTCTGGCCCATACCCAATCGCCCACTTGCAACCCACTTGGGGGTTTGGTCTAGAGGCTTCTGCTGCCACTCTATCTGGATGCAACCTGTCCAGTTTAGTGATCAGTTGCCTCCCCCAATGAAGTTCTGCAGGACTTTTGCCTGTAGCAGTGCAGGGCGTGGAATGCTGGCAAAGTAAAATAATCTGACAGTCTGTGATGCCAGTCCCCTGTTACTATCCATTTAAGTGACTCCTTCGTGGTCCTCACCCTATGTTCTGCTTGACCATTAGAGGATGGGTGAAAGGGGGCAGACGTTGCATGTCTGATGAGATTTGCTCTTAGGAAGGCCTGAAATTCAGCAGCAGTGAATTGGGGCCCATTGTCTGAAACTAAGACATCTGGCAAACCATGTGTGGCAAAGAGTTTTCTCAGCACCTGGATGGTCCTACCAGTAGTCATGTTTGCAACTGGGATCACTTCAAGCCATTTGGAGTGGCTGTTTACTACTATGAGGAAGAGCTGCCCCTGAAAGGGCCCAGCATAGTCTATGTGAATTCTAGACCAGGGAATGTGCATCTCCCCCCACCTGTGAACTGGAGCGTGTGGCATTTCAGGCCTTGATTGCTGGCATGTATAACATCCATGTACCTGTACCTCAATGTCCTTGTCTAGACCTGGCCACCAAAGGTAGTTTCTTGCTAAAGCTTTCATTCTGACAATGCCTGGATGGCCTTCATGTAATGACTGTAAAACTCTATCTCTCAGTGATGAGGGAATTATGACTCTATTCCCCCATAGGATGCACCCCTTGTGAGCTGATAGCTCATGTCTTCTAACAAAGTAACTCTGGAACTTTATCTAACCACCCCGTGTGTACCCATGAAAGCACTCTACTAAGTGTTTTTATCAGTAACTGTTTCTGCAGCTATGTCCCCAGCATGGAGGGAAAATTCTGGCAGGTCCTGAATGGACAGAATTCTGGCTGCAGGGGCTGGGGCTGGTTCTGTTAGTGGCAATGGGAGTCTGCTTAGGCCATCAGCATGGCCCATTTTTTTGCCGGGTTTGTGAACCAGCTTAAATGTGTATGCAGACAGGAAAATAGACCATCTCAGCATTCTTGGGGAAAGTATGTGGGGAGTTTGTTTGTCTGTTGTGAAGAGTCCCAGCAGTGGTTTGTGGTCTGTGAAGACCATGAAGTCCCTGCCATATAAATAGTCATGGAATTTTTAAATTACTACTACAATGGCTGAAGCCTCTTTGTCAATTTGAGCATAGTTACGCTCAGCAGAGGACAGTGTCCTTGAATAAAATGCAATAGGGACTTATGTTCCATTCTTTTCTAAATGACTCAAGACTGCCCCCACCCCATAAGGAGATGCATCACATGCTAAACAGACTGGTTTAGACTCCCTAAAATGAGTTAAAGTAGATTTAACTGACAATAGTACCTTTAGGTCCTGGAAACTTTTCTCGTGAATGCTGGTACATTTCCATGGAGCTTTTTTATCTAAGAGCCTGTGAAGAGGCTCTGCCAATGCAGCCTTGTTAGGCATGGTAGAAATTGAGGAGGCCCAAGAATGCTTGTAGCTCTCCTTTGGATTTAGGACTAGGAGCCAATTGAATGGCCTTCACTTTGGACTCAGCAGGGTGAATACTGTTAGCATCAATTCAAAATCCCAGAAATTCAGTTGAAGAAACCCCAATACTACATTTACTCTCTTTTAATATGAGGCCTGCTTCATGCAGCCTTTGTAGGACAGCTCTTAGCCTGCTGGCTAATACCTCTGTAGATTCTCCAGCAATTAGTACATCATCAAAATAAGGGCAAACACCCTGAATGCCTTTAAGTGTGCATTCCATGATTCCCTGGAAAATGCCTGGAGCAACACTAACCCCAAATTGTAAATGCTTCACTTTGAAAGCCCCCCTGTGAGTCAAAATCATCTGAGCTGTGGCTATGGCCTCATTGACTGGCAATTGCTGATAGTCCTGTGCCAAATCTAACTTTGTGAAAATAGTGCCCCTTTGCAAAGAAGCTAAAATGTGGTTCACCACTGGGACAGGGTATGCGTGTTGCTTAAGGGCGTTGTTAATAGTACATTTATAATCTGCACATATTCTAATTTCTCCATTGGCCTTGAGTGGTGTGACTATAGGAGTTTCCCACTCCCCAACATCAACTGGTTGTAAAATGCCCTGTTCTACAAGCTTGTCTATTTCTGTGTCATTTTTATGTTTGAGGGCAAAGGGGACCCTTTGAGGCTTAACCCTAATGGGGACCATGCTGGGATCTAGCTTGAATGAAATAGGCGGGGCTGTGTATGTTCCTAGGGCTGAATCAAATACGTCTACAAAGTCCTCGCAAACTGATATTAGATTCGCAGCTTCTGTCCGGTTGATACCGGTTACTTGAATGCCTAAAGCATCAAACCAATTGAGTCCTATTAGACTCGTTCTCTGGCCCCCTACTACTATGACATCCAGGTGCCCATAAAACCCTTTAAATTTTACAGCCAAGGTGGCTTCCCCTTTAACTTTGACTTTAGTGTTTTGAAAATCAGTTAAAATTATGTCGGAGGGCCTTAGCTTGGCCCATTTTCTACTGCAACTGCACACGAAATTAAATGTGTCCAGGGAGATAATGGAGACAGCTGAGCCTGTGTCCAACTCCATTTTACAGGGGACACCTTGTAGCTCCACCAGAAGTTTAAATTTTGGTTTTGTCAGGCCCCGGTGCCACTTCTGCGGCTTTTACAAAACCCCACACTAAACGGTCCCTGGGCCCTGGTACCTCTCCTGATCGGATCTTCCAACTGGTGTTTTGGTGGCCGGTCCCTCTGCCAAGCTCTGCAAACTGCTGTGATGTGGCCAGTTTTGCCGCAGGCCCTGCACGCAGCTGACTGGAATCTGCAATCAGCGTGTCGGTGGCTGCTGCCACAACCTTTACATCTAGGTAAGAGAACTGCCTTGTAAGGAGTCTCTTGTTGCTTGCTGCTGCAGTGCTGTGCGTCGGGCTGCTTGTGTAGCTTGTTGACTTCGGCATCTTCTTCCTCTGATGATTCCTCTGAGCATTTGGCATCCTCATGGTGGACTGTTTCTTTGTGTTTCATCATTTTGGTGGGCTGGACTGTTTGGACAGCACCCCCAGCAGCTTTGTCTGCCATGACTTTGTCCTGGGCTTCAGTGAAGGTTAAATTCGGTCTAGCAAACAGTCTTTGCTGCAGCATTCTGTTTCGTAGGCCGCAGACGAGCTGGTCTCACAGTCACTCTTCAATGTCCACAAATTTACACAGGCGTACAGCCTGCCTGAAGGCCGCGATGTATTCTGACACGGTCTCACTGGGCTGCTGCATTCGCGGTTTGAATTTGTAATGCCAAGCAATCACTGACATCTTCGGCTGAAAATGTTCTCCTAGCTTCTTCTTAAGCTCAGCGTAGGAGACTGACTCCAGTGGCATCGGGGCGAACAGATTTTCAGCCAGGTCGAATGTGGCTGGGCCGCACACACAGAGCAGTGTGGCAGCCTTCAGCCCATCTTCTGTGACCTGATTTGTCCAGAGGTAGTTTTCTACCTGGGACAAGTAGGATGGCCATCCCTCCAGATGCTTGATATCAAACTCTTGCAGCCTTCCGACCTTAGGCATTCTTCAGATCTTCTCTGTTGGTTCCTGTGTCTTTTGATCCTGCTTCTCCAATGCCCAGGGACTGATCCACTGAGCACATGGTTGCTAGCGTGTCTGGCTAGCTGACCGAAGGGGGGGAAATGTCTTTTGCCACCAGACGTGCACTGCCTCTCTCCTAGTGAACTTCAGCTCTTTTGGAGAAGCAGGATCCCACATTCATCACCAGTGTTGTGTAGTGAGTTCATTGCGCAGGAATGGAGACGAGGCAAGTGAGTTCAGCAATGATCATGTTTATTTGCTTGCAGGATCTGAACTGAGAACTGGGCTGCAGCCTGCAGCAATTTAGAGCCTGGCCCCTAGGTGGTGGCCAATAAGTTTAAAGCAACCCATTGCCGCCTAGGGGCAGCCAATAGTAGCACTGGAGATGGGGAGTCTGAGTTGCTGGAGAGCCGTTAGCTAGCTCCAGCTTACCCCGTTGGGTTACAATTGAGCCCAATACATAACAATTAGAATCATGGACAGAAAATTAGAACTGAATTAACTCTGAGTAAAAGATTTTTGGCTTCTGTCTGTGGACCACTTGTGGTTTAAGATGGGTAATATGGTTAAACAATCTTTTTGCTTCTCCCTTGAGCATTGCTGTTTCAAAACTGTTGCTCTACTGATAACCTTTTTGTAACTTCTGCAGTGGCTGAAAAATTGCAGAAGTTATGAAAAGGTTATCCTTTGAGTCTTAGCTATGAGTGAACATTGGTGGCCAATATTCTCAAGGCAGATGATACAAATGAGGCCCTGTTTTAATTTATTTAAAAGACTCGTATTGTATCACATTGCATTGCATGACCATCCACCTTATATACAATAACCCTGGGCAGCTCACAGCAACAATAATAAAACATAACAAGAAAAGCATAATGCCAACATTAAAAGCACATCTCATAGCTCTCCCCCACCACTGTCACAGCCCTATATAATTGCTTAACCCTAGCTCAAATTATTGCAGATGCAACTCCAGTTGCTGATCAATGACCTTGCCCAATAGTTTCATGTAAATGTTAAAGAGGAACTGTGAGAGACCCATGAATGAGGCACCATGATCTAAATTTCATCCATGACTGTGTCATGTGTATTCACTTAGTATTTTGTTTTATCATATTTTCCTGATACCGTTTTCAACATGGAAAGAGAAACCATGGCACTTGTCATTACAGCATATCTTAACAAACATAGCTTAATGAAATTATGAGGTTTCATGAAAACACGCTGATTTGTACCTGTTTCTATAATACACATTTCCTAAAATGTAGCAATGAATTATAGTTTTGTGCATAACTTTTCTAGCTCACTTCAAGATATGTAGGATATTCGATACCCATCATTTTTAAACACAGAATATTCTATGCAACATTTGTGACTTGAGAACTATAGATATTAACCATTCCCAAATAATTCCACGGACCATGCCATTATGAAACTTGAATTCACAGATCCCACCTTTCACTCAAAGAAATCAATGAGGGATCTTCTTTACAGTCCTAACCTACTTCCTCCCAGAATCCTAAGGATAACACTGGACAGATTTTACTTTATTTCATGGGCAATCTCCATCTAAGATTTGATGCAAATGATGATCCTATCACTGTAACATTCCCTAATATTTGTATGTTTGTATGTTTTTAGTTTTTTCCTTCCTTCCTTCCTTCCTTCCTTCCTTCCTTCCTTCCTTCCTTCCTTCCTTCCTTCCTTCCTTCCTTCCTTCCTTCCTCTTTTTTTTCAGGACTTTTCTGTGTCCTAAGAAAAGGTTTCACCCAATTATTAATTTTGTAGTCCTAATAGTATTTGCCATAAGTGCAAATTGTAGAGACAGAGAGCATGGATCAAAGAAATCGAAGTTAGAGCTTTGAAACACAATATTATATAAACTATATTTTATAAAAACATATGCACATGTAATAATACCGGTGGCAGATTAGTCATGGGCCATTATGCTGATGCTAAGTATTGGTTTAGTGGTGTTAAATACCACAATATATGTCCATAGATAGAACAAACAAATATGCTGTTAAATGTAAAAGTCTAAGTCTAAGAAATGATGTACCATTACACATGGTAGGAAATGATCATATGATTAAACCAACAGGATTATGCAAAATAAGTTTCTAATGAAATGTCTGTAATTAATCTTTCTTAGTACTAAAGCTTGCTGCTAATCATTCTTCCTGTGCATAATCTGATTCTACCAAAAGGTAATTCTATTCAAAGCACATGTCTTACAACATCCATCCAATTTGTGGAGACACTACTGTTCCTAATCTCATTATGTATATGCTACAAAGTCCATATCGTTCAGTTCATGTTAGAAGCAAGATGCTTTGTTTCTCTTAGACTCTTTTGTTTAAATTTTTGTCTATTTCAAATATTAAAGAAGCAAAGAATAAATCAAAATAAAACTTCTGAATTTTTAAATAGGAAGATGGACAGAGCTTGCAGTTAGTAAAATGAGAAATTCAGAAAAATGAAATTGTTAAAAATTACCCATTCTCATATTTTACATAGGAATTAGCAACATGAAATTTTGCAAATATATCTAATCCAGAATTGCCTAGTTTTCATGCCCTCCATGTTTTCACTTTTTATAAAAAGTGCCTCTTTTTAATTTTCCAATTTCAGCAGCTCTGAAACATACATATATACAGTAGCATCTTTGGTTCGATGGACAGAATTCGGATCAAAATATTTTAGAACTGTAGTATCTCTGGAAACAATTGTGTCAATTAGAAAGTTAAGAAACACAATGTCTAATAAAATAATATTTAATCCCTTTTCCCATGCTAAATTGACTTTATGGAAAAATCCAAGTTTAAAAATTGTGTATGTGTGTGTGGGGGGGGGGAATGGTGATATAGAAAAATTGGATGGAAGCAGTGATAATGACTTTGGACCAAGCAAAGAAAATGAATTTTTGACATGTGTTGTATTAATTAATTGATTAATTAATCAATCAGTCGATTGATTGATCAGCTGTAACCCAATGGCAAAATTTACAGCTATAATATTTGTTAACATTGTTTGGACCAGCTGCATTTTCAGGTTTTCAGTCACTTGAGATACTAGAACAAATCTTTTTTTAAAAAAAATTAAAAAAATCTATTACTGGTCTGCATAGGTATTTATTATAATAAATGAATTTGATATGAGGATGCTAAGGAGTAAGTGGAATAAAGAATTAAAGGTCCTTATATTGCCTAGACAATGTGAAAGTATCCTGGCTTCTATAATAAGAGAGTCAATGGACCATATTTTCTGGCTCCATGTCCAATGTCTTGGTATCTCTGTCACTCCATTGATCAAACCTGGCTTCTACGCACATTTGGTTAGGAAACCTGTCCCAATCCTTGTGGACAGTTCTATGTGTGAACATGTGGATTCTTCTTCCAGGACTTTGGAGCTTAATTTGGCAAGCTCAGGAACAAGAAGGAAGAATTAGAACAAAACCCATCAGGTGCATCTCAAAACTCTTATAGGCATTTGTGTGTTCCACTGACTATAACATTTGAATAGATTCACTGTAACTTCTCAGGAATATTGACAAGTGGATCTCCTGAACTGTTTTTGCTAGATATTTAGAGTTGATACTACATGTTTTTAATTTATTACAAATTCTTTTAGTACTAATCTTCTTGATAACTGAAACTTTATTGTTCTACCTTGGCAAATTCCTTCAGGATATCCTTGAAATGAGGAACTCTTATTTCTTCAAAGAGAAAGCTGTCATCTAGGGGCAGGGGGGAAGAAAACCCTTTGTCAAATATGCAATTCTATACATATTTTATATTAATTGGGGTAATGCCTACACTATAATGATACAGGCAATTGTAATTAATTTAACGTTATTGTCAAAACTGTGCAATGCAATAAAAAATAATCACTAATCATGACTGTTCATCTTTTTAATGCAAATGCTATTGTTCAGTGGAAAGCATAGATAAAGGCATAAGCCAGATAGATGGTAAAATATAGATAAAGTGTAACAAAGTTTCTCATAAACCAAAGCACTGCTAAATGTTAATTCTATATTCATACATTCAAGTTAATATATTTTAAACTGTCTAATGAATGGCAGGTAAGGTGGTGAATTTGGTCATGAGCTGTTCCATAATTTACTTACAGATGAAGCCATCTTGTCTTCACTCCTCTCCTCGATCCCCAAAGGTAAAACCAAGAATATCTCTTATGGCATATTATACAGGTAGTCCTCGACTTATGACCATAATTGATCCCAAAATTTCTGTTGCTAAACAAGAGAGTTGCTAGGTGAATTTTTCTCCATGTTATGACCTTTCTTGCTACAGTTGTTAAGTGAATCACTGCAGATGTTAAGTTAGTAACACGGAAGCCAGTAATCTGGCTTCTCTACTGACTTTGCTTGTCAGAAGGTTGCAAAAGGTGATCACATGACCCGGGACGGTGCAGCTGTCATAAATACATGCCAGTTGCCAAGCATCTGAATTTTGATCATGTGAACACGGGGATCCTGTAATAAGTGTGAAAAACAGTCATAAATCACTTTTTCAGTGCCTTTGTAACTTCAAAAAGTCATTAAATGAATGGTTATAGGTTGAGGACTACTTGTATTTATTTCTGCCCATGTAAGACTTTTTATGAGTTTGATGAGTTCCTCATCAATCCCCTCATCAATTATCTGGATGAGGGGATAGATGGGGAACTTATCAAAATTGCAGATGACACCAAGCTGGTAGGAATAGCCAACACTCCAAAAGATATAAAAGGAACTTGACAGACTTGAATGCTGGATCCTATCTGACAAAATTCAATGATGAAAAAAGTAAGGTTCTACATTTAGGCAAGAAAAGCCAAATGCACAGGTACAGCATAGGTGGTACCTTGTTCAATAGTAGTAACTGTGAGAGGGATCTCAAAGTCCTAGTTGACAATCACTTAAATATGAGCCAGCAGTGTGCTGCAGCCACCAAAAAAAGCCAACAAAGCCCCTGAAGGCAGGACAAGAAGCAACAGATGGAAACAAATCAAAGAGAGGAGCAACCTACTGATAGAAGTAAGGAGAAATTTCCTGACGGTTAGAACAATTAATCAGTGGAACAACCTGCCTCCAGAAGTTGTGAATGCTCCAAAACTGGAAGTTTTAAAAAGAGACTGGGCAACCATTTGTCTGAAATGGTATAGGGCAGGGGTGTCAAACTCACAACATCACATGACGTATCGCGATGTATCACGACTTTTTTGCCATTGCCGGCAATGGAGTGGGTGTGGTTGCACTATGATGCTTCGGGAGAAGGGCAGTATACAAATTAAATTATTAAATTAAATTAAAATTATTAAATCCAGCCTGCAGTGGATAGTTTGATACCCCTGGTATAGGGTTTCCTGCCTGAGCAGGAGGTTGGACTAGAAGACCTCCAAGGTCCTTTCCAATGCTGCTGCTGTTATAATTATTGTTGTTGTTGTTATTATTATCTTTTATTCAATAAACATGAACCTCAGTCAACTGAACATTCAAATTGACTGGCACTGGTGGTTGACACAGGTTGCTGCCAGCATTCTAGGTATCAACCAGGTACCTCCTTAAAATGTACGATGTTCCGAGTAGCGCAGTTTTTTTTTGTAGCATTGCTAGAATTATTGCAGGAAACTGCAGTTTCTTGATGTATTTTGCAAAGTTTTTGAACATAGTTCCCAGTGCCCCGATGACAATGGGTATCACTGTTACACATTTCATCCATAATCGTGCATTTTCGATGGCCAGGTCACGATATTTTGTAATTTTTTCCAGTTCTTTTTCTTCAACTCTGACATCTCCTGGGACAGCAGTATCAATCAGCTGTATGCTTTGGTTCTCTACAACTGCAATATCTGGCATGTTGTATTCCAAATGGTAATCTGTCTATATTCAAAAGTCCCACAAGATCTTCACCCTCTCATTCTCAAGAACTTTTTCCACCCTATGTTCCCATTACTTTTTGGACACAGGCAAGTCGTATTTTTTACACAATGCCCAGTGAATTAATTTAGCAACTCAGTCGTGTCTTGCTTTGTAATCAGTTTACGCGATTTTGCTGCACTCACATATTAGATGTGAAACAGTTTCAATGTTGTCATTGCAAAGTCGGCTATTTGAATTGTCAGTGGATTTTTGTATCTTTGCTTTCATGGCATTAATTTGTAGTGCTTGTTCTTGAGCAGCCAGTATTAAGCCTTCCGTTTCTTTCTTGATGGTTCCTATCTTAAGCCATGCCCATATCAAGTTGTTATCACATTTTCCTTCAATGTTTTTCAAATGCTCTCCATACAAAGCTTTGGTTTTCCATCTATTTAATCTGTCATCCAGCCATTTTTCCTTATATTCTGTCTTTGTTTCTGTTATTTTTATTATGCTCTCTATTTTCACAGCCTGCAGCAATTTTTCTGTACTTTGATTCATATAGTCATTTAAACTATGTTTTTCTTCTACAGTTTGGTGGATTTGCAATAGCCCTCTGCCCCCTATTTTTCTTGTTGTTGTTGTTGTTGTTGTTGTTGTTGTTGTTCTTGTTGTTATTATTATTATTATTATTATTATTATTATTATTATTATTATTATTATTATTAATTATTATTCCTTTTGTTTTTGTGTGAGCTGGTCAGCACATTTCAAATATTTTTTTTTCCTCCTCAAAACCCCCTTGCATAATGTCAAATGCTTGTTTTGGTCATTTTGACCTTGTATTAGAAGAAAGCTGTTACTTTTTCACATCAGTTATCTATGATTAACTCACAGAAGAAGCCTTATTTTCTGAAGTACAAAGAACAGAGAAGCAAAGTGATTATATAAAACTGGAGTTCTTGATTTTAAGGAGAACTTAGAGCTGTAACTGAATGTGCATCTTTCACTTCAAGAAAGTGTATTTTAATACTCAAAGTAACAAGTAGGCTTCTGTGACAGGAGAAGCTAGTGGGAAAAATGTTCATTAAAAGCTTAATTGGAATTGATTCAAACAAGTAAAATGGATGCTTAATGTGGCTGCAAAAAAGCTTAGTGGAGTTCTGGAAAAAGCAAAAAAAATGACACATATCAGAAGTGGGAAAGCGGGCAGGTCTTCAAGTAAAAGTTCATAAAGATAATCTGGAATTGTAGAAGTGTCAGGAAGGCTGACGTTCAGAATAAATGGGTCCCTGAAAGATGGGGGGAGCACAAAAAAATGTTAAAATATACAAAGTTAAAAATGAACAGTATACCAGCTGCTAAATTAAAATGATAGCATTCTTATAGGTAGCAATGAAAAGGCAGAATAACTCATATTTTTCCTGGGAAGGGCAGCACATGGGTTCCATGAAAAGCAAAATTGAGGGGCAGGGTTGAAGCATGAAAGTAATAAAAGTAATCAGGGAAGCTTGATTTATTTTGAATTTAAGTATGCACAATCAGATGGATTGCGTTGTAAGGGACGGAAGAAACCTGTGATGTTCTAGTCAAATCTTTCCCTATCTTTGAAAAATCCTGGAGGACAGGTAACCAGTCTGTCACATGATGGAGAACAAATATCTTCAGGATACAGGAAACTGGAACAAACCTGAGCACAAATCAGCTGTGTAATGTGACTTTTTTTTAAAAAGGTAAATGCAGCACAACCAATGAGTTTCCAATCACAGGATCAGATCAATTGCGAGTAGAGTGTCTACTTCAGGGCACATACCTAAAGAGGCATTGGTCTAACTCGAATAGGGGATTTGATACTGGGTCCTATCAAGAAAGTTGGAAAGTATTAGGAGTATGTAGTTTAGGAAAGATGACTGAAGGGAAACACGGTTCCATGTCATCCAAAAGAAAGCTATGTCCTGTCCTATATCACACTGAATTATGAAATACAGAATAAGGTGGGTTGAAAGGTAGGTTCCCAGTGAATGTTAGAAAATTGTTGAATGTCAGGAAAAAGCTTTGTAATAGTAATGCCTATTTGATACTACAGCAGTTTCCTGGAGAAATGGTGGGGTGGACACTGTTCACAGGCTGCATTCAATCAAAGCTGAACAGACATCTGTTATTGGTCCTTACTCTGTATTTCTGAATGGAGCAGACAATTAGATTCAAAACCTAAATAGCTCCTTCCCACTCTTATCATTCTATTATTATTTTGTTACAATGGTATCAATGGTAGAACTTTTGATGAAATGCAGCACTCTAAATCTACAAAGTGAAGATAGAGTAGGCATAATTTGAAATGGCTTTCCTGAGGAGAGAGTCCCTTTTTTATTGAAATTTATCTCTGCAGGCCACATTGATCTTCTCTCCAACTGGAGTCAAATCAAATCTTTTCTCTTGTCTTCAAAACTACTTAGATGCCTGTCACAGAGGTGGTTCATATTTTCTTGCAATTTATGTAACACTTTAGAGTAATTGAAGAATAATTATAGTGTAACCTATGAATAGGAAATGTTCTTGGGAATTGCATGCATCATGTTTAGGTTGAGTATCAAAAAGGCTTCCATCTTGCTTTTATTTGAACATCTGTTTTGCCCTGATGTCAACATGTCATCAAAATATATATTTTGAAGGACTGAGGAATTGAAACATTTCTGCATATACCTGACTTTCTGCTTGAACTGCACCCCTCTCCCCAGCTTCAGCTTTTAGAAGTAAGATACAGTGAGTTACCTTGGATATATGCCCAGATGGATGTTTATCTTATAGGAAAGAAAGAGGGAGAAATAATAGAAAGTCAGCTCACCTCATACAGAATATTTTGTTAATGAACAGAAGCAGGGTAGTGAAGTAGTGAGATACGCCACCCCCTCCTTGCAGGAAGGAAGAAAAATTTTAAAACAGCCCTCTGCTATTCTAATTTTAATGTGATGCTAGATTATGAGGTCAGGAAATGCATGAGCATATTGTAGCACCTTCCTAAAACTATAAAACTAAAATCAGAGAAAGGAACATCTGTTACTCTTCTGGTGATGACTTAACTACCTACTTGGTGAAACTCTTCCACCTGGGAACAGTTATCCTTAGAGTAGGCATGTCAAACTGCCGACCCATGGGCTGGATGCATCACAACGAAACCGAGCCCTCCCCATTGCTGGCAATGGGGAAAAAGTTGTGATACGTCGCACGACATCATGTGATATCATGAGTTTGACATGCCTACCTTAGAGAAAGACAGACTGTAGGAAGTTAGGAAGGGATCTGACTGTAATGCACTACATGGTTGACTTGCTACGGTCAAGTAATTGGAGAACAGGAGCTAAAATAAGAACATTGCTCTCAGGACTTTTTGTAACAGACTGAGAACTGTTGGCAGGCCCAACTCAGAAAGATTTGAGTTTCAAAACTCTGTGGATTTTGTCACGTCTTCTGCTTCTTCATCTGAGAAGTGACAAGGAGTGGGTGGCCCCTAATGTTGTATCACAAGGTGACCGTGCCAATTTTGCCTTTTCTGTACAGGTAAACTTTGTCTTATGATCACAACTGGGACCAGAACTTCCACTGCTAAGGGAGACAGATGTTAAGTGAGCCCCACTCAATTTCACATCCTTTTGGTTGCGATTGTGAAGTGACTTGTGTGGTTGTTAAGCAAATCCAACTTTCTCAATGGATTTTGCTTGTCCGAAGCCAGCTGGGAGAGTGGCAAACAGTGATCACGTGATCCCAGGACACTGCAACTGTCATAAACAATGCCAGTTGTCAAGCAGCCAAATTTTGATCAAGTAGCCATAAGGGATGCTACAATGCTTGTAAGTGTAAGGACTCGTTTTTCAGCACCATCATAATGTCAGACAATTGCTAAATGAATGGTCATAAGCCAAGGACTACCTTTATGTGTATTTGTGACATTACATAGGGGCAGAGCTTGCATCACAACACTCATTTTTTCAGAAGGACAAAACTATCAGCCTCTGAGGATAGCTAGAGCATTGGAAGAAGAGTTTCCATGCTTTCTTCCATTCTAAATCTTTTTCATATAGGTTCCAGAGAAAGGGTCTTTTTGGCAAATCTGACACCAGGACCATGGCTACTCAGCAAAGCCTCTATAAAAGCTCAGGCATCAGGAAAAAAAACCATGAGTAAAATGTTTGGAAAGGGCTTTTGATTTCCCCCCCACACACACACACACTTTTTCTATCCCACCTCCCAGTTTGGTGCATGAATTTTATATCATCTGTTGCTTAGTGATGAAAGTCTCTGGATAATTTCAGCTTCTTCTGGCCCCAAAAATATGTAATTGGAAAAGAATGTGTGTGTGTGTGTGTGTCTGTGTGTGTGTGTCAGTGTGTGTACACACATTCATTCTAAACGTTTTGCAATATTTATTTTTGTCATAGAAATTATGTGAAGTTGGATTTTGCTGTATTTGAAACACATTGCTAGGTTTTGATCAAACAGCAAAAAAAAATATTTTGACCCATGTTGGATTTGTATGCTGGGAGAGCTAATAGCAAAACTGGTGAAAAATGTAGTGAGAAACATTGCAAATAAAATATTGAAGCATTTCTATTTTATCATACTTATTCAAAAAAGAAACAACCCCAAAGATAATTCCTTCACGTCTCTAGCAGGAAGGAGTGATAGGGAATACAATATACTAAGAATGTATATATGAAATTCTTTATTCACCCCTATGGGTTGTCTGTAGTCTATACAGGGAGTTTAAGGATTCTGTGCAGTATCTTAGAGTAGTATCTTAGTAGTAGCTAGAGAACCTGAAATTGAGGAAGACACATTCCATTTATAAGGGTTAAAAGGGATTTTCCCCCTCTGCAACAGACACACACAGATACAGTGCTCAGTTTCCCCTCCTTTTCAACTATAGGATGTTAATCCCAGCTAAAACCAAATCTAGTGATTTTCTTCTCCCAGATGTATATATATATATATATATATGTATGAACCTATCTAGGGGCCAGTGCTCATCTCCGTTTCAAAGCCGAACAGCCAGCACTTGTCCGAGGATGTCTCCATGGTCATGTGGATGGCATGACTAGACGCCAAAGGCACATGGAACGCTGTTACCTTCCCACCGTAGTGGTCCCTATTTTTCTACTTGCATTTTTACGTGCTTTCGAACTGCTAGGTTGGCAGAAGCTGGGACGAGTAACAGGCGCTCACTCTGTTATGCGGCACTCGGGATTCGACCCGCCAAACTGCCAACCTTCTGATCGACAAGCTCAGCGTCCTAACCCACCCAAGCCACCGCATCCCTTTATGTGTGTGTGTGTGTGTAAGCAAAAGCTGGCAAGTGAAGAACAGCCATAATAACAAAGCAAAAACAGCCTTGATTAAAATTGTCTGTGAGATCCCTATTTGTAACATAATTTAATTCCCCCAGCAGTATGTTGTTGTTCTTCCCCAACCCTCACAAATTACTTTCATAAAGACAGTACTGTGTAGACTCGGGTATTGTTCTCTTTCCTTCCATCAGAATCACTAAAGCAAAATGAAGAATCTGCAGGAGATTACGGAAGACAGAGATGGAGATGAAGGGAAGGGAAAGATGGAACCTAAATTATATGTGGTGAAGGTAAGAGATAACAGGACATGGAAGGAAATGAAAGACAGAGAAACTGAGGTAAACAACTTTTCCAAAGGTTTCCACCATTCTGGCTGCTTTTTAAAAAATAAATTTATTTTAGATTTTTTATCCCACCCTTATTATTTTTTTTATAAATAACTCAAGGTTAGGCTTAGTCTGCCTCCTATTTTCCCCACAAAAATACCCCTCTGAGGTGGATTGCGCTGGGAGAAAGTGACTGGCCCAAAGTCACCCAGCTGGTTTTCATGTCTAAGGAAGGACTAGAACTCATGTCTCCCATTTTCTAGTTTGGTGCCTTATCCAGTAGTCATAAAATTTATATTATGCTGTTGCATCACCAGCTCTGCCACTAATTAGTTTAAACTCACCCCACTTTGGATTCTGCTGAAACCCTTCCCAAAATACAGATCATCATTCAAATCTGCAAGGGATCCACATTTCTCAGCAACAATGCCTGTAATCAGTGGTTCTCTGTTGTGTAACTGGTTCTTTGCAGACATTGAGCAAGATGGAAGGTTCAAAATAGCAACATGCTTTATTGAAGGTCAGAATAAACAGAAGCAACAAGGGAGCTGCTGCACAGCTATTTGTATGGTTGGCTGATAGGTAGTGATCAATAAGATTGAAGCAAAGGTTTCCTGCCCAAAGACCTACTTAGCCAGCTGGAGATAACCAGTCTGGGCCAGCTAGCAACCGTTACAAGTATATACGTGAACTAGCATTATCAACTGAACTCAAGCAATTAGCAAGCAGTGCAATACAAGCAAACACTTACACATATACAGAAAACCCAATACATTACATCCCTCCCCCCTGGATGGTACACATATTCATTTGGCTACAAAATCTTGAAGATATTTTGGGGGTCTTCTGGCTCATTCTGAGCATCGGGGGGTTGACAGAATCTTCCGATCTACCAGTTCATCTGCTGTGCTGGGTAGACCTGGGCTCTGTGGTTCAGTGGAATCAAGACAGCTTGAGTCCCTTTCACTGGCCTGTCCCGGTGCTGCTAAGTCGGCGTGGCTGCTGCAGGGTATTGGGTAACTGCCGGCCCCTGCGGTCCGATCAGGGGAAGTGCTTTTACGGCCCTGTTCTCTTCTGCGCAAAATGTTTCAAAGCATCTGCACTGCTCTGCTGAAGTTTGAGGTTGTGGACTCCAGGTCTGCTCCCCTTGGGAGTCCTGAGCCAATGACTCCTCCATTAGTCACCAGCGCAACTGATTGACATGTTGGCAAATGACTCGCCCATCCTCCAGGACCACCTCATAGGAGAGTGGTCCTGACACTTTAACAACTTTTGCTGGCACCCACAACTGCCCTTGCCCATAGTTCTGAGTCCAAACCCGGTCTCCCACCTGTAAATGCCTAGGTGCCTTTGGACATGCCACGTCAGAGGCCACTCTATCGAGGTTCAGTTTGTCCAATTTTCTTATTAGTCTCTTGCCCAACGCAGCTCTGCGGGGCACTTGCCTGTAGCTGTACAAGGCATTGTATGCTGGCATAACAAGAAATCAGCCAGCCTGTGGTGCCAGTCCCCTGTAGTAATGCATTTAAGGGACTCTTTGGTTGTACAAACCATCCGTTCTGCTTTCCCATTTGATGACGGGTGAAAGGAAGCTGACATGGTGTACCTTATGAGATTGGCCCTGAGAAAGGCTTGGAATTCTGATGCAGTCTCCATTGTTGGAGACTAAGATGTCCGGAAGCCCATGCATTGCAAACAGTGACCGCAACACCTGGATGGTCCTTGCAGTAGTCATATTTGGGAATTGGAACAACCTCCAACCATTTAGAGTAGCTATCGATCACTATTAAAAACCATTGTCCCTGAAAGGGCCCAGCAAAATCTACATGGATTCTTGACCACGATGTGTGCATTTCCTCACATCAGTGAACAGGGGCCTGTGGCATCTCTGGTCTGGACTGTTGACTCGTGTAACACTCATGTACTTGGGCCTCGATAGCTTTATCTAGCCCTGGCCACCAGAGGTAGCTCCTCGCCAGTGCCTTCATCTAGACGATGCCTGGATGGCCTTCATGCAGAGACTGGAGAACTCTGGGCCTGAGTGAAATGGGAACTATGACCCTTCTACCCCAAAGGATGCACCCCTTGTGAGCCGAAAGCTCATTTTTCTGACTGAAAAAACTCTGTAACTCAGGGCCCCTGCTATTTTCCAGCCAACCTGTGTGAATCCAAGCAAACACGTGACTTAGGATTTTGTTGGCTGCTGTTCCTGCAGTGACATCTCCAGCATGTAGGGGAAACTCTGGCAAGTCTTGAATTGCTAAAATGTGTGCAGCTGAAGCTGGATCAGGCTCCACATGCAGCAAGGGCAATCTACTAAGGCCGTCTGCATGACCCATTTCTTTGCCGGGTTTGTACACCAACCTGTAGTCATAGGCCGAGAGAAAAATGGACCACCTCAACATTCGTGGTGACAGAATTTGAGGTGTTTGCTTGTCCATTGTGAACAAGCCTAGCAAGGGCTTGTGGTCAGTAAAGACCATGAACTGCCTCCTATATAAATAGTCATGGAATTTCTTAACCCCGGACACAATGGCCAAGGCCTCTTTGTCAATTTGTGCATAATTGCACTCCGCTGAGGACAAGTTCCTCGAGTAATAAGCGATGGGTGACTGTCTCCCATCCACCAACAAGTGACTCAGCACAGCTCCAACCCTGTATGGTGACACATCACATGCAATGCAAACTGGCAGCTTTTCATTAAAGTGTGTGAGCACTGAGTTCGAGAACAACGCCTCGACTGTCTGAAAACTCCTTTCATGCAGCTTGGTCCACTGCCATGGAGAATTTTTGTCTAAGAGCTGGTGTAGCAGCTCTGCCACTGTGGACTTGTTGGGGAGGAATGAATGGTAAAAATTCAGGAGGCCCAAGAAGGCTTGAAGCTGTCCCTTAGACTTGGGGCTTGGTGCCAGCTGAATCGCTTTCAGCTTTGACTCTGCACGATGGATGCCCTCAGCATTGATTCAAAATCCAAGGAATTCTGTGGACGGAACCCCAATCTTGCATTTGTCTCTCTTTAATTTAAGTCCCGCAGCACGGAAACTCTGAAGGACGGCTCTAAGCCGCTCAGCCAGAACTTCTGTGGACTCCCCAGTAATGAGTACATCATCGAAGTAGGGGCAGACCCCTGGAATATCCTTGAGCATGCACTCCATGATCCCGTGAAAAATCCCTGGGGCTACACTTACCCCGAATTGAAGGCGCTTTACCTTGAAGGCCCCCCTGTGCGTAACAATCATTTGTGCGGCTGCCGTGGCCTCATCCACCGGCAGCTGTTGGTAGGCCTGTGCTAAATTTAATTTAGCAAACACACGGCCTCCTAGCAATGACACCAGAATATGACTGACACCTGGGACGGGATACGCATGCTGCTGTAGTGCCTGGTTAATGGTACACTTGTAGTCAGCACATATTCGTACCTCTCCATTGGCCTTGAGTGGTGTTACAATGGGGGTCTCCCACTCCCCACAATCTATGGGCTGCAAAACTCCCTGACTAACAAGCTTGTCCAGCTCTGCATCAATCTTATGCTTTAACACAAACGACACACAGCAGGGCTTAACCCGAATTGGCACGACCTGGGGATTAAGTTTAAAAGCTATCAGAGAGCCCTTGTAGTCTCCCAAACGTGGGCCAAAAACATCTGTGAATTCCTTGCAGATGGAAGACAAATCTGTTGTTTGAGTCCGGTGAATGCCGGTGACCTGGATGCCCAATGCATCAAACCTGTCAAGCCCTATGAGACTCGTAGATTGGCCATCTACCACAATAACATCTCGTGGACCTGAAAACCCCTTGAACTTCACCACAAGTGTGGCCTCGCCCTTGACCACCCCTCTGGAATTCTGGAAGTCAGTAAGTAGGATATTAGATGGTTGGAGCTGTTACTATGGCTGCAAACATGCTGAAAAGTTCCGATGGAGATGATGGACACAGCGGAACCTGAGTCCAGTTCCATTTTACATGGAACGCCTTGAAGTTCAACCTGCAGTCACAACGTCTGATTAAGAGGTCGGTGGGCACCAGTGCAAAAAATGCTCCAGCAGCTGGAGCAAAACACTACTCAGTGTTGCCCCGGGGCCCCGATGCCTCTCCTGAAAGTCTCATCCAGCTGGCGGTCCCTCTGGCAACCTCGATAGACTGTGGCGATGTGGCCTGGTTTTCCACATGCCCGGCACTTGGTTGTCCTAAAATGGCAATCTGCGCGTTGATGGCGGTCTCTGCAGCCCAAGCACCTTGGGAACAGAAATGCCTTGTCAGCCGGCCTCATTCGTCTTTCATGGTGCCGCTGAATTTTGTTGACTTTGTGGTCAGT
The DNA here is from genome assembly GCF_964194415.1 of Vipera berus. Classification (NCBI taxonomy): domain Eukaryota; kingdom Metazoa; phylum Chordata; class Lepidosauria; order Squamata; family Viperidae; genus Vipera; species Vipera berus. The sequence goes on from NC_138202.1 coordinate 166,722,396, forward strand.
GTCGGTGTCTTCCCCTCATTCGGCGTCCTGGTGGCGGACAGTTTCTGTAGATGGCATGCTTTTGGATGGAAATAATGCCTTAATGCCCCCCCCCCAGCGGCTTCATCCATCATAACCTCCTTTAAGGCCTCTTGAAGTGAGAGAGTCTCCTTTGCAAAGAGTTTTTTTATTGAAAAGTTTTAAAATACATTTTTAATAACATAAATTCCATCCATCCCCCTCCCCTCCCCCTTGCCCTCCCTAACCCTCCCCCCCCCAACTTCCCAGAGCTGAATACAGGGTATTAACTTTACAAACTTAAGCTAAAATATGCTACCTAACTAAAAAAACGTATTAAATTCTATCACGCTTTAACTCCCCTTAAACATAACTAAATTACTAACCAATAATGAATAACTAATAATACATCATATAAAACTAATACTTATTCAAATGCTAAATGAAACTTTTTAGTCCCATATTTATTCTGAATATATTCGATCCATCTTCTCCATTCCACAATATATCTCTGTTGCGATTGTTCTTTCAAATATGCTGAAATCTTTGCCATTTCCGCCAAGTTGGAAACTTTCAAAGTCCACTCTTCTATAGTAGGCAGTTCCTCCTTTTTCCAATATTGCGCTACTAAAAGTCTTGCTGCCGTAATTAGATTCAACTTCAATTTAGTATCTATGACAGTAGAATCTGTAATGATACCAAAACAAAAATAACTGTGGAGAAAACCTTATCTTTTTCTTATATAACTTCTGCATATTCCACCAAATTTTAATCCAAAAAGCTTTGACCTTTTTACAAGTCCACCATATATGAAAATACGTTGCATCCTCACAACCACACCGCCAACATTTGGGCTGACAGTTCGGATATATACTTGCTAATTTTTTAGGGTCTAAATGCCATCTATAAAACATTTTATAAAAATTCTCTCTTAAATTTTGAGCCTGTGTGAATTTTACATTTCTGACCCAAATCTTTTCCCAAGTATCCATTGTTATAACCTCCTGAAAATTCTGGGCCCACTTTATCATACAATCTTTAACAAGTTCCGTTTCTGAGTCAATTTCTATCAGTGCATTATATATCCTTCTTATATGTGCTTGACCTTGATCTCTAATTTGTTTTGCCAAATTTCCATCAGTTATCGAGATACCAACTTTCTGATCTTCTTTCCATCTTGCTTGTAACTGCCCATACTGGAACCAAGTTTGTACTATCTTTTCTTCTTTTAAAATATTATATGGCTTTAATTGCCATACATTCCTTTCTATCCTTAAAATTTATTTGTATGTAATCACATCATGTTTAAATCCCACATTTATATTTTCTATTGCATGTTTAGGTATTGCCCAAATTGGTATTTTATAATTTAACTTATGTCGATATTTTTTCCAAACTCGCAACAGAGCATACCTTAATATATGTGTCTTAAAAACATTATTCACCTTCTTATCATACAATAAATATGCATGCCAACCAAATAACAAATCATAACCCTCAATATTCAATAATCTCTCTTTGCAAAGAGTTTTTGTTGGAGCTCTCTGTTCCTGAGTCCACAGACTAAGTGGTCTCTTAGTCGCTCCTCTAGGTCGGAGAAATTGCAGAGTCGCGAAGCTTGATGAAGCGCTGTGATGAATTCTGTCGCTGACTTGCTGGGTTGTTGTTTGCATTGTTCAAAGGTGTGCCTCCATGCTATCACTGAAAGCTTTGGTTCAAAATGGTCACACAGCTTCTTTTTTAGGTCTGCATATGTGATAGTTTCCAACAGCGCTGGGGCGACCAAGTTCTCTGCAATATCGATGGTGGCTGGGCCATGCACACAGAGGAGGGTCGCGGCCTTCAGCCCATCTTTGCTGACTTGATTTGCTCGCAGGTAGTTCTCTACATGGGAAATATAGGATGACCATCTCTCCAGGTGCGTCACAACAAATTCTTTGAGCTTTCTGACCTTCCCCATGGTGAGAAGTCTTCGCAGCTCATTTCTCACATTGTCTTGTGCTGCTGGCTTCTGTGTAGGCCCTGGGACTGGTCCTCAGGGTGGGTGGTCTCCAGTGTGGCTTGCTAGGCAGACTGAGGGGGGGGAACGCTGTTCCCTACCAGGCTCTGTGCTGGCCTCATGTCCTAGTGACTTCAGGTTCTTACAAAGAAGCAGCACATACCACCTTTGTCACCAGTGTTGTGTAGTCAGTTCTTCACAGGCAGTGAGGGAGACAGAAGGTTCAAAACAGCAACATGCTTCATTGAAGGTCAGAACAAACAGAAGCAACAAGGGAGCTGCTGCACAGTTATTTATACGGTTGGCCGATAAGCGGCAACCAATAGGTTTGAAGCAAAGGTTTCCTGCCCAAAGACCTACTTAACCAGCTGAAGACAACCAGTCTGGGCTGGCTAGCAACCATTACAAGTATACACATGAACTAGCATTAGCAATTGAACTCAAGCAATACAAGCAAACACTTACACATATACAGAAAACCCAATATATTACAGTTCTCAACCTTTTCTTCATCATGGGCCCTCTTTTTAAATACTTTTTGTGGACATGGACCATGGCCACCGACCCCCAAGGCTTAACTCAAGATTTAAATCATAACATTTCTTCAAGACTTCAAGCACCCCCTGTGAAAACATCAGAGCCCCCCACGGGTCTGTGGAACACAGTTGGAGAACCACTGCCTGCAACCATTTCTTTCTGTATTGTATTGGCTTCAAAGCCTGTTTTTCTCAAAAAATATATATATAAGGCACCTCCCCAGCTCATTTTATAGGTTATTATTAAGGAATATTTGTCTTTGTATTATTACATATATGGTACATATTTTTTCTCTGTAGAAAATTTTTCTTCTTTAATGAAGCATTTATGGCAAATGCAATTCATCTAAAATTAAGCAAAATGTCATTTAATTCCATTCATCACTGAATGGCTAATTCTAAAACTAAATAATAATTATAGGCTGCAGTCACTTTGTGGAGAGGAAGGTTGTATGAGGGAGATTTAAATTTGGCTAGCCTTTCCACTCCTGATCTACATTAACTACATTTGTGTACTAGTATATACATTTGACAAACACTTTTATTCACCACACCTTATCTGGAGCTCATTAACCTTTTTGAAGGACGGGGAACCATGATGCAATTCTGAATCCTGCTATAAGCATACAAATAAGCCAATAAGCAAATATATAATCTAAATGTTGCAAGCTCAGAAGATCATGTGAGATTTTCCTGTTCAAATTGTGTCATTGGACAATCTTACTAGATTTTGTATATAAATATATAAGATATGTTATACAGAGTATATATAATTACTTTAGATGAGTTTAATAAATTTATGTGTTTAATTTGAACACCCTTCATGGACTCACATATAGTTTGGTATCTCTAAATGCTTTGTTGTCTTGCCTAGCTTCCTAAACATATCAGCACAGACCACATGTTTTAAAAGCAAAACAAAAAAGAATTTCTCCTGCAAAGTGGTAAATAATAAGGCATAAACTAAAGGCTGTGAGTATTTCACGCAGAGGATCAAACTTTATATTTTCCTGGTACCAATGATTATGTGGATTGTGACTCTGAAACCATTCCATTCCCTAAACTTTTAAGAAATGTATGGAGGAAGCTATACTGGGTTCTAGGGATTACTAGTGATGGCTCATGGTGAGTAGGAGAGTTTAATGGACTCTGTAGTGAATTTAGATAGCAAAAGCCAGCCAGCAACTGTCTCAGCCCGAATTGGGGTTGTTGGTGGTAAAGAGGCTGAATGAGCAGAGTTTACAGTATCTATGTGTGATTGAGTATCCAATGAATTTCCCTGTGGTGCCTACAGTTATATATCTGAGCTCATCTGTGTCTACAGATTAAGCAATGCCTGAATGTTGTTTCATACCTCCTCATGTCTGCATTCTAATTAACTGATACGTGCCCCTGCCTCTGAGCTATTGGAAGCTAAAACCTATTTTCTTCCTGATAAACCAATTCTGGAACATTTGGGAAAAAATGTTCCTGCTTCCTATGACACCGTTGGTTGCTTGATTTGGTGGATTGTCAAAGACCATCAAAGTTAGCTCCTATGAATGATATTAAGTCAGCTGTTGTCCAAGTCTAGGAAGGGCTATTTTGTCCATTGTTTATTTTGCAATACCCTCTGTCATTAGGATGATTATAAATCAGTCAATTGAGCCAGGCAGATACTCAATTTGGTAGGATTCCAATTGTGTCCACCAGGCAGGAAGGTGGACAGATATTTAGTGTTGGAAGCCTGCAACCACAGCAGCAACTGTTGCCGAATCACAGGCCAGAAGACGTATTCGTATTCTGATCCTAATATTCTGTTTGTTTGACCATGCTAGCTGGTTCATTGCCTGGCATAATTAGGCCATTTGGATTAAACTTGGTTCTAATATTAAAACAAGCAACTTCATGCATAGTCAGAAGGGTGTCTTGGAGATTTGGAACAATTTTCCTCTTGTAGTATGAGAAATAGAAGTAGGCTGACCTTTTCCAGACTTCATCCAAGGTCTTCGTATATTGTTCAGTGTTTCCCTTCCTTTCTTCCTGTACATCCATTCTCCATTCCAGTGCCTCAATGTAATCCTTCAGTTTTCTGCAATTAGGGAAGACCAGTTTCCTCTTCTCCACAAGAGATTTGGTGTCTGCTCAATTTACTGATGCAAAAGTGTGTGCAGAAGCTTATTTCTAACGCTTTAATAAAAATTGCTGTATGGAGCTGCAAACTTCAGTGACTCTGGGGATTAGATGCATTTATTGAGAAATGCAGTATAATCTTCTGTGTCCGATAAGTAAGCATGGTTTGGGATTAAACAAAAAAGATATTTAAAAAGTTGCTTGAGTTTGGATATTTCAGAGAGCTAACATTTGTTTAATCACAATGCTTTTAAAAAGAAAAAAGAAATCCATGCACCTCAAACTGCAGCTGTTTATATTAGAAGTCTTAAGAGGTTAGATAAATCTTTTTCAGGGTGTCAAGCGCAGTTTTTGTTTTCAAGAGACTGCAACTTGATAGCAGAAAAAATAGATAAGGGGACTCACTGTAAAAGTTTCAAATGTGTTAGGTTGCCTTCAGTCCTAAGGGTTCAACAAAGCACAACATCTCAATCTCATGAGTTTGATTTATTCTTTTTTTTAAAAAAACCCAACATTCTTAAGTTTAAGACACAAAGATGCAAATAAAGTAAGAAGCACAATGAGAAAGATGGTTGTCCTTACAATGAAACAACCCACAAGCTTGCTAGGGAGGCATCAGGCTTGAGACAATCATTTCCAAAGAGAAGTAGACATATTACTATTAAGCAGGTGCAGGCATTTCACTATATTCTTGGCTAGGCAACAAATACAGCATTACAGTACTGGTTTCCTAGCCAGATAAAATGCAATTCTAACGCATTCTGCTGTGACATCGTGTGCCATTCAAACAAATGAAAAAGTCCCTCCATTTCCATCTACAAGCATTGCTAGATGGGGAGAGGGAGTAATAAATTAACATCATACTCTAACGCCAAAGTTTTGATTAGGTAAGCGGTAGATCTACAGTAATTGGGAAAAGCAACCCAGGTTAATGCCAGTGGCTTCACTTGACATTTTGAGCTATTTGCAAGTTTGTGCAAATTCTGAAGAGCACAGTCTTTTCAAAATGCCAGCCCGGACATGATGAGGGCAGAGTGTTTTGAACTCAACATTGAATTCTATTTACTCATGCAGCAAAAATGAGAAAAGCTTAGTTTACTATAAAAAAGAGATCAATTTGCTATTTCCTGACATATTTCTGCACATATGTCCATAAATACATACTGTATGTATACCTGCATACATACATACGTGCCTATTGAGGAGAATTCGGGCAATCAAACATTTTGTCTGATACAAAAGATAGAATCTGTCCTCATTTTGTATAAGGAAGATGCATACAGCCAATTGGATTTTTCCCTGCTCTGTTTAGATTGACCAAAGCTACAATGTCTTTTTTTGTGGGGAACCTATCTAACAAAATTAAATTCAATGTGGAAAAAAGTAAAGTCTTACACTTAGGCAAGAAAAACCCAAAGTGCAAATACAGATTAGGGGAAACCTGACTTAATAACAGTAACTGTGAGAGAGATCTTGGAGTCCTAGTGGACAATCAATAAATATGAGCCAACACTTATCCCAAAGGTGCTTTTTCACAAGGCAACTGGACTTCCTTGTTTTTTTTTCCTTTGAAGACATTTCACTTCTCATCCAAGAAGCTTCTTCAGCTCTGACTGGATGGTGGGGAATGGAAAGATTTATACTCCTTGCAGACAGCTGATCATTTGCATTCTTAAAAGAAGCTTCTTGGATAAGAAGCAAAAGATCTTCAAAGAAAAAAACCCAAGAAACTCCAGTTGCCTCATGAAAACTCATCTTTGGGATAACTATGACCTGGATGATTGAGAATCTCCATAGACATGAGACTTCAGTGTGTGGCAGCAGCCAAAAAAGCTATTGCAATCCTAAATTGCATTAACAGAAAGACTGAATCAAAATCACATGAGGTACTAATACCACTCTATAAAGTCTTAGTAAGGCCACATCTAAAATACTGCATCCAGTTTTGGTCACCACACTAAAAAAAAAGAGATGTTGAGACTCTAGAAAGAATGCAGAGAAGCGCAACACAGATGAATAGGGGCCTGGAGGCTAAAACATATGAAGAGCGGTTGCAAGAAGTGGGCATAGCTAGTCTAGTGAAGAGAAGGACAAGGGGTGACATGATAGCAGTGTTCCAATATTTGAGGGGCTGTCACAAAGAGGAGAGGGACAACCTATTTTCCAAAACACCCAAAGGCCAGACAAGGAACAATGGATGGAAACTGATTGAGGAGAGATTCTACCTAGAAATAAAGAGAAATTTTCTGACAATGAGAACAACCAACCAATGGAACAACTTGTCTTCAAAAGTTGTGGGTGCTTCATCACTGGAGGCTTTCAAGAAGAGACTAGACAACCACTTGTCAGAAATGGTAGAAGGTCTCCTGCTTTAGCAGTGGGTTGGACTAGATGACCTATAAGATACCTTCCAACTCTGTTATTCTGTATTAAAACTGAAGGAGCCACAGCAGCCCTCTTTTCAACTACATCTCATGAAGAAGGCAGAGTACCATCCCAGGAAAGAGTGTTTTCCTGAGTCATGCTGTTTGGCCCCTCTTCCGGTCATCAGCCATGTTTTATGGGTGCTTCTTCACTAGAGATGACCCTGCAGATGTCTAAAGACAGAGCTAGGTACTTAAGGACAGCTGTCAGACATTTGGCAATTGTGCTGCTTTTTCATGCCAGTCTCACATGATGGGAAACAACATTTTATAGCTTGTAGCTGTGCCATGAAGTACTTGAATCTGAAGATGTGCATAGTGTATAGGTTGAGGTATTCCATTTAAAATTAAAATAGACAACTGTTCTGTTTGCCTTGAAAAGGCCAGGTAGATCATCTCAAGCAGTTTAAATTATTATCTCAAGTAGTTTAAATAACTAATTTTACAGCACAATATTACTATTTAACATAATATAAATGTGTGTGGTCAGATAGCAATTATTTGGCTTTATATCTCTAATTCTCATTCACCCATTGGGAGTTAATTAGAAAGCTTTTTTTTTTTTTGGAACAACTGTTCGTCACAATCATTTTACTCAGCACTGAGTTTTGGCATTTTACGAGATAGCATAAAAGTTGAGCTGAAAATTATAGTGCCAGGTTGTGGCTGGTTTTTTGACTAGTCACATTAAAACAGCAATACATGACTATTATGAAGGGATCTTCAAGCAGAATCAAATTGTCTATTCAGTAGGCTATAGAAATGGATTCATTTCATTCTAGCCCTCTAAGTTTCCTGCAGGACTTGGTTATTAAGACTGTGCAAACCAAAGAGGTATTTCACTTTAACAGTGCTCAAAGCAGTGCTTTGCACCTGCTTCACAAGACAATCCTCTCTCCCACATCCAGCAACAAAGTGATGCTGCTGTGTTGTTTTGCTTTGCTTCTGAGACTTTCTCCAGGAGTTTCAATTGCCAGAAAAGGCTTCTGTACATACCAGCATAGAACCTTCTTCCAGTTATTGAATCTCCCAGTTAACACTTAGAACCAATGCATCGGAAACAAATTTGAGAACAATCACATCACTTCTGCAATATGATCTCTCTCTCTCTCTCTCTCTCTCTCTCTCTCTCTCTCTCTCTCTCTCTCTCTCTCTCTCTCTCTCTCTCTCTCTCTCTCTCTCTCTCTCTCTCTCTCATAGAAGCAGGTGCAAAATGGTTTGCATCAGCTTCTGTTTATTTCAAGGGCTAAGTGGTTATGTGGTTTCCCTAATAAGGTCTCTGGAACAGGTTCTCCAAAGACTGCCTACATCTCAGAAAGCCCCAACTGTTTCCTTTCATGAAAAAGAGTGACTCAGTTGTGTTGTACCCAAGCATTTGACAATTGGTATCCCAACAACCATGTGGAGCATTGCACATCTTTGAACTACCAAGTGTTTCAAGAATAGTGCATATGAGCTGCTCACACGTGAAAATAATCAAATTTTGTAGTTGTAACCAGAGAGGGGAGGGAGAAGAAAAGGATTAATGAACTTTAACTACTTGTTCAATTGGGCCATTTGGGACATCTAATTAATGGTGTTATGGTGTTTCCGTAGATGGCCAAAATGATTAAGTTTATGGATAACCCATGGGTTAAGCAATTGCTCTACATTTTTTTTATTTTATTCATTCATTTTGTATGTCACACATCTCTCTGCCAAGTGACTCTAGGTGACTTATAACACCATAAATAATAGAATAAAATAATTATAGGATTAAAGCATCAAACATTAAAAGTTAAACCATTTAAAAACTAATGTATAGATGGGGCAGAGTAAGATATTATAGTAGAACTAGCCTACTAGCCACCTCCAAAATAAGATGCCCCATCAGGTTGTCTAAGCCAGGTTTTCAGGATCTTTCAGAAGTCCAATATGGTGGGAGCAGATTTCACTTCAGGGGGCATGATGTTCCGAAGGGTGGGAGTCATGACAGAAAAAGCTTTGTTCCTGGACCTTGCCAACTGCAATTCCTTAGCCAATGGAAACTAGAACAATCTGGGTCACAAATGACCCAACTGAACAAGCAGCTAAAGTTCATTAATGCTTTCCTTCTTCCTTCCCTCTCCAGTTAAAGCTACAAATTTAATTATTTACATGTGTGAGCAGCACATATGCACTATGCTTGAAACGCTTGGTAGCTCAAAGACATGTAATGCTGCACATGGAGTTGACCAATCACATTGGGGGAAGATGGTCCCTCGGGTACTTGGACTCAATGCCATATAGGGCTTGATAACAGCACATTTTTTAAAAAGATGTACAGGTAGTCCTCATTAAACAATCACTCATTCAGCAACCATTTAATGTTACAACAGCACAAGAAGGAGTTACGACTGGTCCTCATAGTTGCAACCATCACAGTTCCCTACTGTTCCATGATCTCCATTTGCGACCTTCACTGCAGCTTCTGACAAACAAGGTCAATGGGGAAGCCAGCAGGAAGTACAAAATGATGATCACATGACTACAGGATCTTGTGATCATGTGAGATTCACCATAACAATGACAGTCAGGATTGCTGCAACTACTACTGTTGGTAAGTGTGGTTAAATGACATCACAGTTTACAACTGTGTTCTTTCTCAATTACCATTGTTAAGTGAGGACAGCCTGCATAGAATACATATTGAGAACTATTATATAGCAAGTCCATGATCATTAAAAGCAATATATTATACTACATTAAACCTTTGCAAAGACCACATACTGGGTTGTACTATATCAATGCTAAGTTCTGAATCTGTGCACCACTTAGTCTCCTCTCATCATTTGATGACTTCCTATACTGTGGATTTTTCTTTTCACCATTGATACAAAAACCTTCTATATTACTGGAGGTAACATTCCACATGGAACATCCATCATTCTCTAGTTCCTGCAATGTTTGTCCAATTAATCTTTGCAGATGAAAGCCTGTCTTCCATATTCCCAGGATACTCAATTTACTTGTTTATGAAAGAGAATGGAAATAGACAAAACAATAATTCTACCCATCCCAGATTACCTGACTTAACGGAATCTTCACCAATGGAAAAATATTAGGCAGGCTCATGCATAATGCTGTTAATCTTGGATTTCAATACTGAGGTTTATTGAATGAGCACAAAACATTAATCTGTCAACCGTCCCATTTGGCACATTCAACGAAAGAAAATCCCACCTCTTTAGATTGACCAAGAGTATAGCTTTTCTGAAAGATCCATCTAGATACAGCAGAAGCAAAGTCAGTTCTGGGATTTTCCCATGAAAACCCACATAGGTAAAACCTATTTTTCCACTCCAGGCCAACCACAGTTCATCATTCACCAACAGAGTTCAGTTCTTTTGTTTTGGGAAAAACTTGACTTTGGTAGATAACATCTCTCTGGCAAAGAAGGTTCTCATGTATTCCATAGCCTTCCCCCACCTTAGGAATTCACCACCCTCCTCCTGTCACTGTTTGACAAACTGCAAGTGACTATGGAGTAGAGTCAAGTTTGACATAGGTCACAATAGGTGGTTTTTGTACACCATGTTAAACTAAAATTACATAATGATTCAACAATATGTTTAAATCAAACCTGTATGTATAATATGCAGAAGTATATTTTGTCTTCTTAAGTAAGCTTTGCAGAGAGAGCTCAACAGTTTAGTTTACATATTTTTGAATGCAACCATTTTGAATGTACATGGAATGTTGGATTTACATATGGAATGCTGGATCATCTTTCTATATAGAACGTATAAAGAGACTGCTTGTTTTGACGTTTAAGTGTCCCCTTTAAACAATTGCCTCATCTTGAGTTTCTGGTTTGAAGTCACAGCATTAAGGACACAAAAAGATGGGGTTCCTTCTTCCACATTCGATTTTGCTCCAATGGGAACCCTAAAGAGGGTCAAAAGTCACCCTGGAGAGGCGACAAAGAAGGAGGGGACCCTCATTGATCATGGAGGGGAAGCAGCCCTTCTGTTTGATCCAAGGAATCCCTCCAAACTGGCATGGAAAACACTGGTTACATTCGTGTAGCCAGTCAACCAAAGGAAATAAGCACTAACAGGTAACTTTTGAGCAGTGCGGATGAAACTGGGAGAGACTCTATCCTCTATAACTTTAAGACTTTTTTCTGGAAAAAAACACCCAAAGCAAAGAATCCTCCCTGATAAGAGAGGGAAAGAGAATTTCCACCCCATTCCCTCAGAAAAAAAGCAGTAAATTAACTGCTTGGGGGAAAACAGAGATAATTATAGATATATAGCCTTGAAATTTGGAGACTAAATTTGCTTTTGATATTTTTTTATAAAAGAGACTTGGAAAGCTTGCAATATAAGTTTGAAGCTAGAAGAAGGCGTTAATGACATCTAGTGGTGAACCACGGCACTACAATTTATTATGCTTAAAGGAAATTTAGCCTGAAGCCCAGACTCAGATAAGACTTTGGGTCTCCTTGGAAACTTTCACTTTTGAAGACTGCAGCTGGAGAAGGAAAAAAAAACAACAACACTCGGGCTGCATGGCAGAGACAATAAACTATTTTGAAATTGGCCTGCTTGGATTATGAATATAAATACTAACTAACTTTTAGAGCTGTGGCATGGAACTATTCCTCTGTAGAAGATACAGGCATGACTGATCAAGATGATGGAACACTTTCGATTATAAACTTTTGATTGATGAATAACTTTTAATTGTTTCTTTTCTCACTAGAAAGAAAATATATGTTTTTCATTGGACAGAAAAACCTGGACTTTGCTTATATTTGTTTAGGGGAGACATAAGGACGGACTGACAGGCCAGCTGGATAATTTGGAGTTCAACTGACAATTGACTGAAACTTTTTAAATCTCAAAATATATTGGACTATAAAGACCACATACAAAAACAACATGGATGTTCCATACTTAGTCTTAAATGGTAAAAAAACCATCTCCAACATTTATCTCAAAAACCCCCAGCTTCACTTACCAACAAGAAAATGTTGATGAATCTAGAAAGAAATTATTTTTATGTTGAAATCAATACAAGAGACAATTGTCTTAGCTCATGATGAGACTAAAAATAATGCAAAGGAGATAAAAGAACAACTTTCTAATCTAAACTTACAAATTCAGAAAATGACTACCAAGAAGGAACCAGTAACCCAGAAAATAGAAGAAAAATTAGAGGAAGCAGATCCAAAGAAGGAGGACCTAAAGGAAGGAATTAACAAAGAATTAGAAGGTACAGTGATAATACTGGAAATGGAAAATATATCTTACTTGTCAAGATCTCAGAACACATTTGAGGATAAGGAAGAAGAGCTGATTGAACTGAAGATTAAGCTATCAGGAGAATTGTGGAAAATTGGAGAAGGAGGGAGGCTGTTTAATGAATATAAATGGGCTAACTGTTCTTCCAAAAATACTTTAATCAATACTTTCTTACTTCAAACAATATACACAAAAATAGGGGAAGAACTACTTGAGGACTCAAATGCATTGACTTGGAAAGTTAGTTGGCAAAGGAAGAAAGCCAGAGTAAGACTGAAGAAAATAGAGGTTTTGACCGATTAGAAGGGACACTATATTATTAAATAGATGTTTGAACATGGCTAAGAGAATAGATAATTGTTAGAAATAAAAGTTACTATAACTAAAAAGATAGGATATGCAACTAGAATACTATATTTTGGTATGAGATGGGAAATATGAAAATGCCAAGAGGGTCTGAATAAGGGAAACTTTTGGTTACCCAAATATAATTTACTATGAGAAAACTATAAGTGATAGAGATGGGATATTATATTCAACAACAACAACAACTTTATTGATTAGCCCTTGGGCCATATCAAAGTGCAAAGTTCCAGCAACAAACCGTCACCAAAACTTGATAAAAGCAATCCAAAATGGAATTTGATAAAATACAATTTAAAATGGAATTAAAATAAAATACAATTTAAGATGAAATACTAATAAAATACAAATTTAAAATATAGATAACATATGATAACATTATATTTCGGAGTCGCCCTTGCAATCTACCCCAATCAGTCCCACATATGCAGATCTTAACCGGATCATTTTGTTTAAATACTGTGCTACGTTAAATGTTATTTTCAAGTTCTGACCAGACATAAGATAAGTTATTTTGATATGGGGATCCCAATGGGACATTCGTTTGGTATATAGACCAAGATACCTGTCTCTCACCCTCTTATACAGACAACAGTCAAATAGAATGTGAGCCAGGTCCTCTACCTCTGCCGCTCCGCAAATGCAGAGACGCTCCTTGTACGGTATAGCATGAAATCTCCCATATCTGACCATTGTATCAAGCTGTTCGAATCTCGCTCTCGTAAATATCTCCCTAAGATGTTTTGGGAGTTGTAACTTCAAATAACTGTCCACTTGAAAAGTACATTTGTATTTACTCAGCCATTTCAAGTGACACACCTTACTAAGGATAGCTATAATATTATATTATTAAACAGATGTTTGAATATGGTTAAGAAAATAGATAACTGTTACAAATAAAAGTATTATTATAACTAGAAGGATAGAATTTCTAACTAGAATATTAATAATATTAATATCAATGTTCACTCTCTGACCATTTCATCCCAGCCACAGAAGAACATTTGCCAGACATGTGAGCAAAATCCCATCTGGAGATGGAAATCTGTATCTTTCTCTGGCGTCAATCATTTTAGATTCCATGCTTGCTATGTAAACACATGGCTGACAAGTGTTCTGAGCACATGAGCCAACTGTTCTAAAGAAAATGAAAAGGAAGGGGGTTTTTTTCTCTCACAATGAGATTATGATTTTGTTCCGAAAGTACTTATTTCTGTCCTGAAGCATAGGTAATGTTGGGTGGACCTGACAGCAGGCTGTTCTCCAGGAACATGCATTTGCAATAGGATACCACTCAGCTATGAAAAACAAATAAACTCAAGATGGGAAATTGGCACACAAGTCAATTAGGAAGTGGTTAGAACTGAAAGTGCCTAAGCAGTATCAGTTGACATTGATCCAGGCTCCAAATCTGTCTGCATATGTGCATCCTTGAAATGAGAAATTCTCACAAAAGAGAGAATAACTCATGGACACGTTGCCCAGATTTTGCATTCAAATTTACGTGATTTTTGATTGAAGAATCAAAGCTTTGTAAACATTAGTCACTTGAGTGACGTAGACATCTAAGTTTCTGTGAACTTTAATTTCGCAAGTTAATAAACCTAGCCTTAATTACATGGTAACATGCAAATCCAGCTTCGTTCAGTTTAATCAAAAAGTGTCTGTATTTAAGTACCAGAATGCAAAGTAATAAGTAGCAGAACTTGCTCTTTTTAAGAGAATTGGACACTCCAAGCACAGAACACCAACCCAGAGGTAAGGACCCTTTGGAAACATAATGAGGGTTGGATCTCAGCAAATAGCAATAGAAACTAAAACTCATTATTGTAAAGCAACCATTACGTCAAATAGGGTATATGCTATCTCATATTTGTCATATGGGCCTGATGCACCCACAATAGAAAGACTTCTAAGGTTAATTAAATCTATGTTGCATAGCATTTAATTTTTATGCCATACGAAATAGGATTAGCAGCAGTCAAGCAAAAAATCATATTTCTTTATGCTTCTGAGAATAGGTATTCTTATTAGACACCTATGTCTCCAAAGAGTTTCTTAGAATTTCTTGATGTTGAGGGAAGTCAGCTCCCCAGAAAAGGAAATATTAAAAGGGCAGAAAAATATATTTCCTAAAAAGATATTGAAGAAACAGAAAAGCATGCCCAGTTTGCTTAATAGCCCTAGCTCTCCCTCCCCCAAGTTCTATAGACATGCAAACATAAGCCATCAAGAAGGTTGGAGCTAGAAGTTTAGGAAGACAAAGGCATTCCCCAGCCCAGGGAAGCAGGGGCTGGGACATACCCACAACCATCAAGAATCCTAGAAGGGCACACCTGGACTCAGGTCAGGATACGTGACACAGGAAATAGCCTCAAACAGGAACAGGAAATAACTCCAAACAATAGAGTCCAGGGGGTATAAAAGCCCACTACCCACATGTGCTCACCCCTTTTCTGCTGGATCCATCTTTTTGTCTGGCTTTCCTCTGCAATAAACTGCAACCTTCTTCCCAAAACAGTCTCCATGTTGTTTATCTCCAGCTTGGATGGAACCATGTTGAAGACTTTTCTTCTGACAATGTCTTTGGAGACACATAATATTGATATGGGCATATCATAGGCACATATGGAAACATACATACAAGAAATACCTCTTTTTGTGTTGCTATCCACAGAAATCCCACAATCAAACTGCCTAAAAATAATGAGACAATGTCCTGTTTTTTTTTAGAAAAAGGTTGGGGGAAAACATCTAAACATATTTCTAGATTTAAAAAATGAACTTCAAAAAAAAATCTGCCCCATATTTACAGTCTCCCTATAGTTTTAAAGCTACAGATTTACAGTACATATGGAAACAATCAAATTAGCACACAACAGATTCTGAACACTCTTGGCACAGTGAAATAATATTGCTGACTGGAAAACCCTTATGGACTTATTATGTAAAACAGAAAAAAAATGAATGTATAATCTATGGTTTTGATAATTAGGTAGGATAGATAAAAGAAAGAAAAGAGTCATGATGTAACTTTAGAGAAACAGATAAATAGATAATTCGCCTGGTGCGCCAGTTGCGCCTCTATCTGGACTGAGATGCTTTATGTACAGTCACTCATGCACTCGTTACCTCCTGTGTTGATTACTGCAATGCTCTCTACATGGGGCTGCCCTTGAAGACCACCCGGAGACTTCAGGTGGTGTAGAATGCGGCCACGCGGGTTGTGATGGGAGCATCCCAATACTCCCATATTACACCCCTCCTGCGTGAGCTGCATTGGTTACCGGTTGCCCTCCGGGTGAGATTTAAGATGCTGGTACTTACCTTTAAAGCCCTACATGGCTTAGTCCCGGGATACCTGCAGGACCGTCTGTTCCCAGGAATGACTTCCCATCGCCCTGTGCGCTCACACAGAGAGGGCCTCCTCAGGGTGCTGTTGGCCAGACAATGTCGGCTGGTGACCCCCGGGGGAGGACCTTCTCTGTGGGGGCACCTGCCCTGTGGAATCAGCTTCCCCTGGAGCTCCGGATGACCCCAGACCTCCGGTCCTTTCGTCGTGACCTTAAGACATTTCTTTTCCAACAGGCTGACCTGGACTGCTGATAAGGGGTTTTTTAATATGGTTTTAAGGTTTTATTGGTTGTAGTTGGGGCTATAGATATAGTTTAATTTTAATTTTAATATTTGTATTTTACTTGTATTTTATTGTTGTTAGCCGCCCTGAGTCCTTTGGGAGATAGGGCGGCATATAAGTCCCATTAAATAAATAAATAAATAAATAATTGTGCTTATAACCACTGCTTTATATTTTATCTTTTCTATTTTTCTTCTTTTTTCATTTCTTTTTGCACTTTAGCTTTGTCTTTTATTTCTTCTTTCTTTCATTTTACTCTATTTTAGTTCATATTAATGTTAACTCATTTTTAAACTTTCAATAAAATTATATTTTGTATAAAAAAGCATGAAATAATGCAGCTGAGGCTGGTCCAAGGCATGTTCCTTCTGAGATAGAAGAGGAAATGGCATCCATTCATCCACCAGGCCGAAGGGCCCAATATCCAAGGCTTGCCAGGTGGTTTATGTCCTTAAGGAAGGCAATCTCATAAATACTTCTGATCATCATTCTGACATCTTTGGATTCTGATATGCTTCCCAAAGTATAGAAAGGACAACTCTTCTACTCTTGAGAAGAATTGTGCCTGATTCATGTCCTACATAACCAGTGGTGGGATTCAAAGATGTGAACAACCGATTCTCTGTGTGGATGCCACTTCCGGATGTCCATTCTGGGCCTGGGCAACAAAAAATTAGCTACTGTTTCTGCCGAAGTGGTGCGAACTGGCTGAATCCCACCTCTGTACGTAACTCCTGAGAATATGAATGGGAAAAAGAGAATTCTTGCTTGTTTCATTCCCATTTCTGAATTTTACAGATACATTTATGGGTCAACTATATTATTACTTGTCAGTCAGATAGGAATTTGCATATGCAGTCAGTTTGCATGGAAAGAACTCAATTTTAACTGACTAATGAAGGAAGCATTTTCTCTCTTCCATTTAGCATTATTCTGCTTTTGCTCTTCTCTCAAGCCTCAATGATCTTTGAATTAAAATGTCAGGATAGGGATGAAAAATACAAGCCCCTCTCACACCATCAAAGGGCCAGCTTACCCATGTTTTCTGTAACAGGATAAAGTGATATTTTGATTTATTTGTGAGTATCCAAGGCAGAATGTACAATTTTGTTTATTATGCAATCAAGGAAAACAGTCTTAGGTCGGATTATTTGAAAAACGGTTGAAAAAATATTTAAGAGCACACTTTTAAAATTATGTCTTCATTATCATCAACTGAGAAATGTTGTGCCAGAAATAATTGGTATCCTAAAATCTTATATTTCCTTCATAGTAGTATAAGTTATGGGCTATCTAATCGGAGGTTAGTTAAAGACAGTGCTTTTTTTGTAAAAGAAAAAGGTGCCGGAACTCACACATGTCATACAACCCGCCTTGCCTACCCTACAAGGTTCCATCCCAAAAAGGTGCCGGAACTCCATTCTGAGCATTTTATGACAAAAAAGCCCTGGTTAAAGAAAGCCAGACTGCTTTTCTTCTTCAGCCGTCACCTGACCCAGTCTCAGCAGCACTTGTCAAAAGATCATTTTGTTCAGCTTGAAAATGTCTGCTTCTTTTTCAGTGGCAAGTTGTGAGCCTTCCAAAGAAAATAAGTTATGACAGAAGTTATGACAATTCTGGCTCCTTTTCTTCTCAAGGAATCAAAATTACATGGGCGCATTTCTCCTATCTTTCAGTCATCTCATAACAAATGCCAAGGATGTCTTGGTTTTGATTTTAATTTAGATGCACTCAACCTGAAAACAGTACTTGTGAAGGTTATGCCCTTAAAGCAACATGTAACAGATTAATGCTACCTAAGAGCATTATATATTCATATGTGCACTGTTGTCATCCTCCAATAGGTATAGTGGAAGAAAAGTAAATGTCTACCTTCTTGTTGCAAAATAGCCAATGACATTTCTCCGCCTTTATTACATTGTCCTGATTTGTCCCCGTCATTTCTTGACTCTGCAAAATTTCTTGTCTGCATATGACACGTTGGAGGTTGTCCTCAAAGGATAGCCAAGTTCTTGTCCTTTTTGAGGCATTTGAGGTCTCTGACTCATGTGACTTGATCGTGTACTGTCATAGTTCCTTTTTTTTTCATTACAGGTTACCACGTTTGTTAACGTAGTCTTTGGAAAGAAATACACTAAAGATGTAAATGTGACGCTGAATTCTATTTCTAAAATAAAGAATTTGACATTTTATGAAGAACTCTGGCATTATCAAGCCTGGGGCCTAACAAGTGTAATTATTTTATGTGTATAGGGGGGGGGGAAAGTATACTCCTGGTATTAAGGAACAGGTTCAAGCTTCTTTACCTATTTTTGAAGTGTAATTACATTCTAAAAATGAGAAGGTGGAGTAGTAATCTGAGCTAGATTTAATGGTAGATTTAAGGGCTGAATTTACATTTGTAACATTTGAATCTTTTTTTTTCCCTTAGGTTCTTTTTTCCTCCTTCCCTTATGTTTAGTTTATTTTAATGACTGTATTATATGCAGTTTCTTATTATATTATCTTTGTTTAATTGTTATAACTCCATTAATATTTTAATTACTTCTTCCTTTGCACTGGGCACGAAAAGAATCTGGGAGATGGCTTTAAAAAGACAGGCAAGGAGCTGGCGCCCAGATCCCATTCCTCTTTCTTGTCAATATAAGGAACCCCACAATAACAGCCTTCTCCTCTCTGCATACGATACCCTCTCTTTTAATGAGCAATGTCTCATTCGAACCCAATGTCTCTCCTATGGCATTGGGTGGCACATGCTGAAAAACAAACTATGGAAAAACAAAGTTTATATTTCATGTAGGGCTAGACTATCTTGTACTGGGAAGTATTTTTCCCCAAGGAAAACCTGTGCAGAATGTGCAAGTCAAATAGTGAAATGCTCCTCTGTGGAAATAAAGGGGAAATCAGATGAGGTAAGGGGAGAAGGGAATAAAAACTGAAGCACTTTAAGAATTAAAGCTGATGCTTGATGCAAAGCTAACCATCTTGTTTACATGAAAAAAGCACCCTTGTAAGGAAGCTATAAGTTGGAACAGGCTAAGAAAGCAATGTTTGTCCCTCAGCAAGAAATAAGACTTTTCCTTGACCAGGAACGATACTTTTGAGTGGGCAGAATCAAGATAAAATAAACTTTCTGGGAAATATATGCCTATTCCTATTGATTTTTTTCCCCAGTTCCTTAAATACAAGTCTCAGAACTCCTAGGATTCTTTGCTCAGTTCTTTTCTTTGTAACTTGGTAGGCTTAGTAACACTTCTGTGCCTATTCATTTAATCTCTTGGCTGAGCTAAAGGAAAGGTCCAAACTTTCAATACAAGTTGTCAAAGTGCAGGGTGTTGTTTTTTTTTAAGATGACATGAGATCAAGTAACATTTGACAATCAAAAAGAACTCCCCTAAATGTTTTGTATTTTGAATATTTAGTTTCTCAAAAATATCTGTTCAATATATGTTGCTGTCGCTACTCAATACCGATTTGGTTAGTGGAATGTCTTAATACGTTATTTTTTAATGTTACAATCTATTTTTAATGAGTAGTTTTAATTGTCTTTTGTGGCATATATACTGTGTTTCAAACTGATTACGGCTTCAGACCTGGGCATGGGGCAGAAACTACCTACATGGGTCTCTCTGGTGGATGAACTTCTAATGGAAGTGGTGTAAATAATCCTTGGCCTCCTAAATCATCTTGCAGAGTTTTGATACCTTTGGTCAGATTATCTCGCTGGACTGCCTGAAAGGATTGGGAGTTGAAAGTGTGATGTTCTGGTGGATTCTGATCTAATCTGAGTGGGTGGATCCAGTGGGTGGTGGTTGTGGGAAAAAGTCAAATTCATGGCTGCTTCATTATTGGGTCCCCTTCTCTATCCTGTTCAATATCTACATGAAACACTGAGAGACCTCATTTAAGATGGGGCATCGATAACCTGTCAACGTCATTTCATTGCACTGGAATGGAACCATAATAAATAACTATGCAGAAGATACCCATTTATATACCTCTGTTCAAAATTCTTTGGGAGGTATGGTAGACATCATAGGGTTTGGATGGAGAAAAATAGTCTCAGATTAAACCCAAACACGAAAAGAGCAGCAATTGATTCAGAGGACAATTGATTCCAGGTTTCCACCATCTTTGACTCTTGGAGGGTTTGTATTCCCCCCCCATGAAACCAGACTTACAGTTGGGGTGTGTGTGTGTGTGTTCCTCCTAAATTTACAACTTCTATTGAAAGAGGAAGTGTATATACCACAACCTCACCTGGAAAAGAATGCAGTGAAGACCATCACTCTTGCCCTAAAGAAGATGACCTTGACAGAGAAAGGAAAGATTCATTATTAATACAACAAGGAGATAAATGTTGCAGAATCTCAGATAAGGGAGGAAGGATTTAAAAATATATCTGCCAGACACCACCCTAGTTCAATAGCTAAAAGAGGGAAGAGAAGAAGCAGATTCAAAGTTTCAGGATTCTGTTAGTGTAGGCATCTGTTGCTTTGTTTGCTCTACCTGATAGGTCTGACATTTGTCATCTTTCAATTAAAGTACTGAAATTCACTTTACGTGTGACTGTTCTTGAAACCTTCTTGGAAACTTTACATAGTACAGAATGTAATGGTCCATGTGGTTTGTCTTGGAGCGCCACATTTGCTGGAGAAACATGCTTGGCGATCAGTAACTTTCCAAGAGGTATTGTATTGATTCCAGACAGTGAGCGTTCTGTGTAGCAGATCCCTTGTCTACACCAGCTTTCCTGCTGAAGTTCATTTGCTTCCTACCCTCATGGACTTTCAGAAACTGGTGGAAACATGGCTCTGTCCAGGAACCTTTCAGGATTGATACATCATAATACCACTTCTTAACTTCATAATGTTTCTAATAATTATATATTATTTATTTATTTATAATTATTTTGAAAGTAAATTATTCATTTATAAAATGATTATATTATAAAATAATTTTATAATTATATAAATTATTATATAAAATTATAATAATTATAATTTGATATATATCTTAACCTGAACACTTCATTTCAACAAGCCACTAAATGTCTAGTTGGTTTCAGGTTATGTAATTTTTAAATGTATTTATGTTGAGAGTAATCATGTGGAACTAGAGGAATTTACATTTTAGCACATTGCACCGAACTAAATTAAAAAATTCTTATTGACTCATGGCAGCAGCTAAATAATTATAGCCAGAGGCATGCTCAATTCTGAAAGTATCATAATTAAGAATGGGCAAATGTATTTTCATTCACTGTAACCATTTTATAATCATTTTCCAAGTTATGCTTCTATTAACTGACATAACATGATAATTCTCTCAAAATGCATATTGAATTTTTTTTCTGAAAGTATGTTTTAATTCATATTTCTTTTTCTTCTTCATGGCTATATATATATATATATATATATATATATATATATATATATATATATATATATATAATTATTTATTATGATACTTTCAGAATATATATATGTGTGTGTATGTATATGTATACATATATGAATATGTATATGAAATATCTATATATTTCAGTTACATGTATTTTCAAGTCTTCAGATATGGTAGAAGAAGGCAGGAAATGGAAAAGGAATGAAATACAAAATTTAGACCTCATGAAGGTCTTAAAACTCTACCTTATTTAAATATTTTGGATTAATCTAAATAACACAAAAGTGTATGTTAATTTTTGAGTACTCTAGTAGTCTTCTTCTTAAGGCTGATAATACAAGAAAGGAAAGGAAAGGAAAGGAAAGGAAAGGAAAGGAAAGGAAAGGAAAGGAAAGGAAAGGAAAGGAAAGGAAAGGAAAGGAAAGGAAAGGAAAGGAAAGGAAAGGAAAGGAAAGGAAAGGAAAGGAAAGGAAAGGAAAGAGTCATGACACAGCAGGAAAATAATGAAGTTTTATGACATCATTATAGCAGAGAAAGAAAGCAACTTTCAAGACTTGCTAAACTTGTTGATCTTTGTCTAATCAAACAAGTTAATTTTGCCACCTCTGCCACTTATGTCATCTTCACCAATGACTACTCAGAATCTAAATCTCGACTTTCTTTAGGTATTACGGCTCCGTTAGCTTCTTCCCCACTAGGCAGTGTCTTTCTAGTTTGAAAAACAGAGTTCATCCTGTGTTACAATGTTTCTAGTACTTTGTCTTCAAAATGTTTATAAGAGGCTGATAAAGCATACATGAGCTGTCCATATTTTAAGCCATTTTATACAAGTGTCTGGCATATAGTTTGCTGACCACGCTAAGAGGCTGATGGGATGGTAATTGGCAGTTAGATCTCTGCCTCTTCTTTTATAGATTGGGATCACACAGCTAGGTTTTATGGCTTACAAACTTCTCTTATTGTTATAGGGTTATTCGTTCTTTCTGCTTTTCTGTCATCTTTAGTTACTTTTGCTTTTTAAAGCATTCATCAACTTTTGGCAGGGACAGTTCTTCTCCTTTATATAATTTATTTACTTAATTTATCAGTGACCGGAAATAGCTTATGGATTTTTGGCTGAAAAAAGAGAAAAAATAACTTGTGATTTATGGGTTTGAAGGTTAGAAAGGGCTGCTTATCGAAATAATGATTATGATGTAACTTTAGAGACAGAGGGCAAAATATAAATGCACTTATAATTATGGTACTGTTAAGACGATTGGACGCTGCTTCTTTATAATCTCTTTTTCTTTTGTATTCTATTTTCATTTTTTCTATTTTTTATTTATTTTTCATCCATCTCTCTCTCTCTCTCTCTCTCATCTCTCCGAGAAACCTGTAGAGAGTTTTCCAGGCAGTCCCCCAAAATCAGAGATGATTGAAAAGAAGAATGAATGAATGAATCAATCAATGGGTGGATGGATGGATGGATGGATGTTCACACAGACACACAGACATGTATGTGTATACTAGTCCAAAGTATATGTGCCTACGAGATACCTTTGAGAAAGGGGGCTGAGATCAGTTTGCCATTTCTGCATGATGTATTTGCACACAGCTTTTTCCTTCTTTTATTCCCTGGGCCCTTGGTTCCATCATGTTCAGCAGTATTTTTTTTTGCGTGTCTTTTTCCCCCCTTATGAATGTTTTGGAACAAAATTCTGGAACAATATGCAAGACTATTCATTTATATCAGAGACATTCCAATTCAAAGACAAATGAAGCATAGTTTTATCACAGCTTTTTTATTTATTTATTTAACCTTTATATTAATCCACCTGTGTCCAAGATAAACAACCCTGCCCTACCATCCTCATCACAATATCTTTGTATATGAATGATCCATTCTTGCTCAAATCCCAATCTCAAACTCCATCGGTTATAAAGTAAAATTTCCATGCTCTAGTTCTGCATTGTAATGA
The DNA here is from genome assembly GCF_964194415.1 of Vipera berus. NCBI lineage: Eukaryota > Metazoa > Chordata > Lepidosauria > Squamata > Viperidae > Vipera > Vipera berus. Next base: position 166,746,094 of record NC_138202.1, read on the forward strand.
GGAAGCTCTGGAGATCAACTATGCTAAAACAGACGGGGTGATTTTTGCTAAGCATCTTGGCATTTATCCTACTGAATGAGCATGCAATAGAATAAGTTAAATCTTCAAACGTTTGATAGTCATCCTATCCCAAAATTTAGAATTTTGGTACTTTTCAATGTGCTTTAGCTGCTCTTGAGTCTCAAATGCATTACAGCTTTCACTTCATGGTGAAGAAGCCACTGCCTATATGGTTCAGGTTCTGTGACATTGGTCTTATTATAAAGTTGCACAATTCCATTTTACAGCCTCTTTTCAGATCAGTTTCCTGGGTCATTCATACCTTCTTTATGTGCTGGCTGGCTGGCTGGCATGATTCTGTTTCTTTGAACGTGACAAAACTCTATTTATTGTTTGTAGAATTTGGTATGGCCCAGTTGCATCAATGGTATAACACTGGTTGCTTTTATTTTTGTTTGTATTTAATATTCATTTTGTACTCTATTTGGGAATTCTATTAGTTGACCACAATAAAATGTTGCTTGCTTATTGGAGCTCTCCATGGGATCAAAGAATGAAATGAGCACAAAGGATCCCCTTTAGAACTAACCACATAAAAAAGTAAAGAAATAAAACTGGGACACAGTAGAAAAGAGGATATACAGACGAACTTTAGAATGTGGTCCTATCTTTTCTCAAAGTGTCTGTAGAACTCTATCGTGTGTTTGTTTTACCCATTTCATTTTGCTGAAATCATCACATGTCCCAAATGCTTTCTTTTAAAACAGGTACTCAGATTCATGTTAAATTACTGAACGGACAATATTATCTTGGGTACCTTGGCTGTAGGATTGCCAGTCAGCTATAGAGAAGATTGCTTTTGTGTTTATAAGAGTAGTTTGAGGCTCAAAAGCAGGTGTAGCTTTACAGAGGGCAAATAAAATCTTTCTTACAACCCTATATCGGGTTGCTGCTATAGGCCAGGGGTTCCCAACCAGGGGTGCTTGCAACCCCTGGTGGTACGAGATGATATTCCAGGGGGTGTAGAAACTTGGGTTTTCAAAATTATAGTGCATATGTATAATTCATTGCCATTATTTCTAATTTTTATAAGGTGTGCGAGAATATATCAGAAGCGTTCTAGAGGTGTGGGCTGTAGAAAAGTTTGGGAGCCACCGCTATAGGCAGATAGGCAAAAGAATCTGGTAACTTGTGTGGCTTTGCTCAGTTCCAGAATACAGCTCAAGTTATAGTAATCAGTTTTCTTCATCATATTCAAGAAGAACCTTTTGACTAAGAGAAAATCCAGGAGAATCAAGATCTATTTCTGCCCAGCAGAAACCTGAGGTATAAAGAGTAAAAACAAAAATAAATGATTTTCATCCACAAATGATTGAAAACACTTATCAACTGCAGAGAACTGAAGAAATATTGATCTCAGAAGTCTTTGCACCTGTCTAGCTCTGATTAATTCCTGTGCTTTTTTTCCGTGGACATTTTAGAAATATTATTACTATGTTCCTAGCAAGCTGTCTTCTTAATTCACTTGCATTTTCAGAAGATAACGTTTTGCTACAGACATTTTTTTTATTTTTTTTTTTATTTCAGCTTTGCTCTGGCTAATGTTTCCATCTAAAACCCAAGGTCGTGGAGAATTAGTGATTCAGACAAAAATGTTTTATGTGGAATCCTTGGTGCTCTCTGAGCTTGGGTTTTTGTTGTTTTTTTTCCCATGCAGACCTTTCATTACCCAGCTAGGTAACATCTTCCATGTTGGGAGGGAATGAATATTGCTCTTTGTTTATATCTAGTAGCTTCCCCTGTCGGCAATCTGCTATTGGTGGGGGTACTGTTTTTGGTGCTGGAGAAGACTCCTGCAAGTCCCTTGGACTGCAAGGCGATCAAACCGGTCAGTCCTAGAGGAGATCAACCCTGAATGCTCTTTAGAAGGCCAGATCCAGAAGCTAAAACTCAAATACTTTGGCCACCTAATGAGAAGGAAGGACTCACTGGAGAAGAGCCTAATTCTGGGAAAGATTGAGGGCAAGAGAAGAAGGGGACGACAGAGAATGAGGTGGCTGGATGGAGTCACTGAGGCAGTAGGCGTGAGCTTAAATGGACTCCAGAAGATGGTAGAGGACAGGAAAGCCTGGAGGAATGTTGTCCATAGGGTCGCGATGGGTCGGACACAACTTTGTAGCTAACAACAACAACAACTGTTTTCTCCTTCATAGTTCCTTAATTGGGTTGTTGCTTACTGTTTGAATGATTGTCTGAGTTCGTAGATCCTTGTTTTGGGTATTGTTTACTGCTTGGTTGTTAGTCTGGTGTTGTAAACTGCTAAACCTCTATTAAACCAGTAATGGTTCTATAATATTCCATCACTGGGAGTGAAATTTGGTTTAGAAATTTAATATTTTCCCACTGAACAAATAGAGCTGGTATTGCTGTCGTCATCACAATCATCTTTATTAAAAATGCAGAAAACTACACGGTAAATCCTTCCCATCCTCCCCTTTCCAAAGACACTCACAGATTGCAGCAATAAAAGACAACATGGGGCACAGTTTAAATTTTTAACTCTGGTCTTGAACAAATATTTTCTTGCTTCCTTTTTTTAAAAAAAATAGATAGATATGTAAAACCCGCACATGTACAACATTCATATGCTTACGACCATTTTAGATTGAAAAATAGGGTTACATGGAAAGATAATTATGAGTCTGTTTCTTTAATAAGGCTGCTTTTAACATTGCTATTGCTGCAACAGTTTCTTTGTCATTGTACCTCTCAAACAAAATGAGCTGTTTATGACTTGCCCAGCATATAAATATATTCTTTCTCTGTATATTTTCTAGAGCTTTGCTGAGCTTTGAAGGGATGCTATAGTTTCACAAAGCTTCAATCAATTTTTTCAGCTGAAGCAGGCATGCAAGTCCAAGTGAAAACCTGGTCCAAAGCAATGAATCCAATCAAGTGGCTACACAGTGCTTTGTAGCCTTTGTAAGTACTTTGCAGATTCAGTGGCTTAGGACTGCTGGAAAGTGTAACAATCAACTGTGTTGCAACTCCTAACAGAATTGGAAAGGACCTTGGAGGTCTTCTAGCCCAACCCACTGCTCAGGCAGGAAACCCTATACCATTTCAGACAAATGGCTGTCCAGTCTCTTCTTAAAAACTTCCAGTGTTGGAGCATCCACAACCTCTGGAGGCAGGTCGTTCCACTGATTAATTGGTCTAACTGTTGACATTCCACGTTGACATCCATGGAAAAGGATGGGAAACGTCAACTAGATGGGTTGAGCATCATTTGAGTTATGATATGGGTTCTCTGCCACTGACATGAGTAGTTGGCACATGAGCTTTATCATCTCATTAAGCTGTTGCAACCCCAGCTGTTTGTGAAGGGACCTACAAGGGATGTGTGGTGCAATACCATGTTGCACATACAAACAGGTGAAACTTGAACTGTGATGTCTTCACACGTTTCATCACGTTGGCATCCTTATGGTCAGCAATGGGTCAGAGCCTCTTTGTGGCAGCAAAGCCAACATTACTTTGGGCATCTTGCATTTTCCAACACTGAACCTCTTTAATGTCCCCAGCCTCAAGTTCAATTTTTGCTCTTTCTTGTGGCTTTTGGATTCTATACCTCTGCCCTGCCGAGGAAACTGGGAGTTCAGCTCAGCTTTCAACATGTGAATTAAACCTTATCTTTAAATGTTTCAGGTTTAAATCTCTCAATAAGGAGTGACAGAGGCTGGATGAATCATTTATTGTTTTTAAGAACAGAGGACGACAGGACTGTGGACACCAGCTTCTCTGTGGCTGCTATTTCTCCTTCTGTGGGTTTTTTATTCCTATGCTAGCCTGCTTTATCTACACCTGCTGATTAATTATTGTCAGCAACCTCTAACTCTGTCATGTCTTACTAATGATGAGGGTCTTTTACAGGAGGTGCCAGGCTTACTAGCTATGATGACTCTCTTGGCACGGCAGATAATCTAGAGATCAGGGGCAGCAAATTTATACATGATATAGGCATGTCAATCATAGTCCATAAGAACTACATTTTACCATATGCCCTACCATGCTTGGCATGCCTGGCTTAATTTTTCAACCCAGTAATTGTCTTAATGAGCGGGAAAGAAGTCCTTTTTGTTTATAGCAGTACCGTTTTGAATGACCCCAAATTCTTAGAGCATGGGTGTCAAACTCGCCACGTCCCTTGACGTGTCATGACGTATCGCAACTCTTTTTGCATTGCTGGCAATGGGGTGGGCATGGCTTTGGTATGAAGGCCGACACTTTGACATCCCTGTCTTAGAGCAAGGGAGAATGAAAGGACTCTGCTTCTCTTTCCCTGGAAAGAATTTTAGCTCACTCCTGAAATAAAGTGGAAGGAAACAACCAATTTCAAGATGAAAAAAAATGGCTAAGAAATGACCCCTGTGGCTTCAGCACAGAATCAATAGAGTTATCACTGGGGCAGGCCTGACTCAAATTAAGGCATTGACTGAGGTTGTTCAACCTGCATGAAGGTTTTTTTTTAAAAAAAACACAGAGCTTCAGAGATTTTGATAAAAAAAAATAAGTGAAGAACTCAAACTGAAACATGAGTTTTTGTTTGCTTGTTTCGTTCTTTCCTCAGGAAGAATCACACTGAGGAAAAACGAAATCACCTATGATTTCTTACCTCAAAATATTGTGATTTTTAACTATACCATGCATCTTCTCCAACACATTTAGAAGGAGCTTGCAAAGGGATTCTTTGCTGGATTTCCTATAGGTGAACTCTGAAAAATTGTTCAAATGTTTAGGATTTAGGGTGGCTCAGTGGGTTAGGACGCTGAGCCTGTCGATCAGAAGGTTGGCAGTTTGGCGGGTCGAATCCCAAGTGCCGCATAACAGAGTGAGTGCCTGTTACTCGTCCCAGCTTCTGCCAACCTAGCAGTTCGAAAACACGTAAAAATGCAAGTAGAAAAATAGGGACCACTCTGGTGGGAAGGTAACAGCGTTCCGTGCGCCTCTGACATCTAGTCATGCCGTCCACATGACCACGGAGACGTCCTTGGACAAGCGCTGGCTCTTTGGCTTTGAAATGGAGATGAGTACCAGCCCCTAGAGTCGGAAATGACTAGCATGCATGTGCGGGGGAACCTTTACCTTTACCTTTAATTTAATCGCTGCAAAAATCTGGTCCAGCTTGAGATGGCAGTAGGTACTAAACTCTTTGCTCCCATCTAATGTTTTTCGGGGAACCTTGCAGCGTAGACCTGGTAGTCTTACTACCAGCTATCAATAGAACATTTCAGTGTATCCTTACTTGGGTAGTGCCATGAATCCTTACAATGCATATCCTCAGGTGGTGAAGAAGTTTGTCCCCTTTGTCTGGGAATTCCACAGAATCCAGCTGACAAGGGAGCTCTTTTAGCTTTACTGTGGTTCCATCTTTTTAATTCCTTACGTTTAAGTAGGGTTTAGCCAAAAATTTGCACTAACCGTTGGTCGCTTTTTGTTTTAATTTAGTAGCATTAGCCAGAAGCCAAAGCTGAGGTGAGAATTATATATATTTTCCCAGGAGCAAAATTCCCCAAACTCTCTCATACTGCTAGCATGGTAGGAACTAAACCTATAGCCTTCTAGAGCATATGGTCAATACCAAGTGTGTCTTTCTTTGGAATTAGCAGACTTCAGGGCAATAATTGGATGGTGGACTTCAGCTTTAGTGGTTGCTGTTTCCTCTAGTTGTTGTTGTTGTTTTTTTGGTTCCCCACTCTATTTCATGAATCTGTTGTTCACAATCTTTATACTCTGTGAACTGGCCAGTGGAATATTAATGCTGTTTAATGTTTAATTCAATGAAGCTATGAGCTATGCCATGCAGGGCCACCCAAGACGGACAGGTCATAGCAGAGAGTTCTGACAAAACGTGATCCACTGGAGAAGGAAATGGCAACCCACTCCAGTATCTTTGCCATGAAAACCCTATGGACAGTACCAAAAGGCAAAATGATATGACGCTGGAAGATGAGCCCCTCAGGTCGGAAGGCGTCCAATATGCTACTGGGGAAGAGCAGAGGGCTAGTACTAGTAGCGCCAGAAAGAATGAAGCGACTGGGCCAAAGCCGAAAGGACGCTCAGCTGTGGATATGTCTGGTGGTGAAAGGAAAGTCCGATGCTGTAAAGATTTTTTCTCCATAGGAACCTGGAATGTAAGATCCATGAATCAAGGCAAGCTGGACGTGGTCAAACAAGAGATGACAAGACTGAACATTGACATCTTAGGTATCAGCGAACTAAAATGGACAGGAATGGGTGAATTTAATTCAGATGACCATCAGGTATACTACTGCGGGCAAGAATCCCTCAGAAGAAATGGAGTAGCCTTCATAGTCAATAAAAGAGTAGGAAAAGCAATACTGGGATACAATCCTCAAAATGACAGAATGATCTCAGTTCGAATCCAAGGCAAACCATTCAATATCACAGTAGTCCAAGTCTATGCCCCAACCACCAGTGCTGAAGAGGATGAAATTGACCGGTTCTATGAAGCCCTACAGCACCTTATAGAACTAACACCAAAAAATGATGTCCTTATCATCATGGGGGATTGGAATGCTAAAGTAGGAAGCCAAAAGATAACCGGAATAACAGGCAAGTTTGGCCTTGGAGTACAAAATGAAGCAGGGCACAGGCTGATATAATTTTTTCAAGAGAATACGATGGTCATAGCAAACACTCTTTTCCAACAACCCAAGAGACGGCTCTACACATGGACATCACCAGACGGTCAACACAGAAATCAGATTGACTATATGCTCTGCAGCCAAAGATGGAGAAGCTCTATACAGTCAGTAAAAACAAGACCAGGAGCTGACTGTGGCTCAGACCATGAGCTTCTTGTTGCAAAGTTTAGGCTTAAACTGAAGAAAGTAGGGAAAAGCACCAGGCCAGTCAGGTATGAATTAAATCATATCCCCGTTGAATATACAGTAGAGGTGACAAATAGATTTAAGGAATTAGATCTGATAGACAGGGTGCCTGAAGAACTATGGACAGAGGTTCGCAACATTGTACAAGAGGTAGCAACCAAAACCATCCCAAAGAAAAAGAAATGCAAGAAAGCAAAATGGCTGTCTGAGGAAGCTTTGCAAATAGCTGAGGAAAGGAGGGAAGCAAAAGGCAAGGGAGAAAAACATAGATATGCCCAATTGAATGCAGAATTCCAGAGAATAGCTAGAAGAGATAAGAATGCCTTCTTAAATGAACAGTGCAAAGAAATAGAAGAAAACAATAGACTAGGGAGGACCAGAGATCTTTTCAAGAAAATTGGAGAGATGAAGGGAACGTTCAATGCAAAAATGGGCATGATAAAGGACCAAAATGGCAGGGACCTAACAGAGGCAGAAGAGATTAAGAAGAGATGGCAAAATTACACAGAAGAACTATACAAGAATGAGCTTAACGTCCCTGATAATCACAATGAGGTGGTCACTGACCTCGAGCCAGACATCCTAGAATGTGAAGTGAAGTGCGCCTTAGAAAAGCTGAGCAACAACAAAGCTAGTGGAGGTGACAGTATTCCAGCTGAGCTATTCAAAATCTTAAAAGACGATGCAGTAAAATTGCTACACTCAATTTGCCAGCAAATTTGGAAAACTCAACAGTGGCCACAGGATTGGAAAAGATCAGTTTACATTCCAATTCCAAAGAAAGGCAGAGCCAAAGAATGTTCAAACTATCGCACCATTGCACTCATTTCTCATGCTAGTAAAGTTATGCTTAAAATCCTACAAGCTAGACTCCAGCAGTATGTGGATCGAGAACTACCAGAAGTACAGGCAGGATTTCGAAGAGGCAGAGGAACTAGAGATCAAATAGCCAACATACGCTGGATCATGGAGAAAGCTAGAGAGTTCCAGAAAAACATCTACTTCTGCTTCATTGACTATGCTAAAGCCTTTGATTGTGTGGATCATAACAAACTGTGGCAAGTTCTTAAAGAGATGGGAGTACCAGAACATCTTATTTGTCTCTTGAGAAACCTATATGCGGGCCAAGAAGCAACAGTGAGAACTGGACACGGAACCACTGATTGGTTCAAAATTGGGAAATGTGTCCGGCAAGGCTGTATACTGTCGCCTTGCCTATTTAACTTATATGCAGAGCACATCATGAGAAAGGCAGGGCTAGAGGAGTCAAAAGTTGGAATTAAGATTGCTGGAAGAAATATCAACAACCTAAGATGTGCAGATGATACCACTCTAATGGCAGAAAGTGAAGAGGAACTGAAGAGTCTCTTGTTGCGAGTGAAGAAGGAGAGTGCAAAAGTTGGGTTGAAACTAAACATTAAGAAAACCAAGATCATGGCATCCGGCCCTCTCAATTCCTGGCAAATAGATGGGGAAGAAATGGAGGTAGTGACAGATTTTATTTTCCTGGGCTCCAAGATCACTGCAGATGGGGACTGTAGTCAAGAAATTAAAAGACGCTTGCTCCTCGGGAGGAAAGCCATGGCAAATCTAGACAGCACACTAAAAAGCAGAGACATCACCCTGTCAACAAAAGTGCGTATAGTCAAGGCTATGGTCTTCCCAGTTGCAATGTATGGCAGTGAAAGTTGGACCATAAGAAAGGCTGAGTGCAAAAGAATTGAGGCCTTTGAACTCTGGTGCTGGAGAAGACTCCTGCGAGTCCCTTGGACTGCAAGGCGATCAAACCGGTCAGTCCTAGAGGAGATCAACCCTGACTGCTCTTTAGAAGGCCAGATCCTGAAGCTAAAACTCAAATACTTTGGCCACCTAATGAGGAGGAAGGACTCACTGGAGAAGAGCCTAATGCTGGGAAAGATTGAGGGCAATAGAAGAAGGGGACGACAGAGAATGAGGTGGCTGGATGGAGTCACTGAAGCAGTAGGCGTGAGCTTAAATGGACTCCAGAAGATGGTAGAGGACAGGAAAGCCTGGAGGAACATTGTCCATAGGGTCGCGATGGGTTGGACACGACTTCGCAACTAACAACAAAAATGTTTACACTGTCATTTGATCTCTGAAGACTTACCCCCAGCTCCACGATATCCAACCTCAACTGCCAATAGCCTGCCAAAAGATTCATAACCCTTTCATGGCCCAAATTCTGTAATGGGGAATAAGTGCTAACACAGCTCCAGATTAAACCAGCATTTCTGACTGCATAAGCTCCTGGGGACTTTTTCAAGCATTTCTATGGGGGGTGAGTTATTACCCCCCGTAGATAGGGCTCGCAACTTGGGAGTCCTCCTAGATTCACAGCTTTCTTTGGAAGACCACATAATAGCTGTGACTAGGGGGGCCTTCGCCCAGGTTTGCCTGGTGCGCCAGTTGCGGCCCTATCTAGACCGGGATGTCCTGTGTATGGTCACTCATGCGCTCATGACCTCTCGTTTAGACTACTGCAATGCTCTCTACATGGGGCTGCTCTTGAGGACCACTCGGAGGCTCCAACTGGTACAGAATGCAGCCACGAGAGTTGTGTTGGGAGTCTCCCGATACTCCCATGTTACACCTCTGCTCTGTGAGCTGCATTGGCTCCCAGTTGTCTTCCGGGTGAGATTCAAGGTTCTGGTAATGGTTTTCAAAGCCCTACATGGCATGGGTCCAGAGTACCTTAGGGATCACCTGCTGCCGGCGTCAACTTCCCTCCGCCCTGTGCGCTCCCACAGAGAGGACCTCCTCAGGGTGCCACCAGTCAGAGAATGTCGTCTGGTGGCCCCCAGGGGGAGGGCCTTCTCTGTGGGCGCCCCAGATTTATGGAATCATTTGCCGGTTGAGCTCCAGATAGCGCCCGAACTTCACTCCTTCCGACGCGATCTGAAGACTTATTTGTTCGAACAAGCTGGCCTGGCCTGATGGGGGATGGGTTTAGGTTTTATTGCTATTTTAAATGTATTTTAATCTACTGTTTTAACTTGGGCATCTTGTTTAATTCTTTTTTAGTTTTTGTATTCCTGTACTTTTATATGTTTGCCCTGTTCACCGCCCTGAGTCCTTCGGGAGAAGGGCGGTATACAAATAAAATTATTATTATTATTATTATTATTATTATTATTATTATTATTATTATTATTATTATTATTATTATTATTATTATTATTATTATTATTATTATTATTATTATTCTCATGTAGATTTTTGTTTTTCAAATATTTTTCTATTATTTTTGTCATGGCCTGCCAACCTAGGAATTCCTACCACACTTTGGAATATTTCAGCCTGCAGTTTCATCTGATCTTCATAATTCCTGTCTGCAAACTGCAAACACAAGATCACCAAAAATGAAATGTTCCGCTTCATTTGACCTTTTCTTGTAGAAATATATTAAACATGTATAAAGACTGTACAATTTTCTTTCACTGATTCCAGAATGTATTCAATCTGAAAAGCAACAGAACACAGATTGCAGGAGCTGTCAGCCATTCAATTTACTACACTGTTCTACAGAAAAATGTGCAGAGCTAAAAGGACATCAAAAACAAACATTCAGCTACCTGCTCAGCATACTGAGGACCCAGAAAAGAGATCCATAAATTGCCAAATGATATTCAGACTTTGACTGTCTGCTTACCTGGATATTGGCACCACATACTGGTCATACTTCAATGTCTGATTTTCTTCCTTCTTTTATAACAAATTCTATCATAACACTCCAGGCTTTCTGCATATTCATCTCATTCTGGTGTAAAACTGTGATCTGCATCTTTCCCATACATGCATTACTATAGCCAAACAGCTACATTTTTCATGACTTCACTCCAAATTGGATCTCCTTCAAAGTAATGTCCTCCTTAAGTGGAGTTCTGGATTTTATTTATGGATTTATTTAAAAGATTTACCAAACTGCTCATTGTCAACCTTCTAACAATTTTGTCTGCAGCCATCTTTACTTCATTTTTGGTTGCCACAGCCATGGGAGGCGGGGAGATGTGTTCTTTTAGTTTAGCCATAACAAATACTTTTTTGTGGGAACCAAGGTCAAGCTGCCTAACTTTTGGCAGGCTGGAGCTACCGTTAGAAAGCCCGCCAAAGTAGTTAATTGGGGATTGTGATTTATGGCAGCTGTAGGAGTGGGGAGTTTAACTTGTACTTTGTAACCCTTGTGGGTGGGAACTTTCAGTCTTGGGTTCACCTTTGTTCATGCCAATACTATGTAGCCATTAAAAGTCTTCTTTGAGGAAAGCAATTGCCTCAGAGTTCTTATTTCTACTGGTCTCATCTATCAGAACCATGACACTTATCTAATAACCAACTCCACAAACCAGACTGCATAGTCTCTGCACATTCTTGGTAAATGGGAGAGCTGCTATTCCATACATTCTATCTGCATTCCATATTGTAAAGTCTCTGGAAAGCTATATTTTTCATCAGGAAGAGAGGCAGGAAGAGAAAATTTCTCACCATTCTTATCATTTGGATACTGATAAGACTTCATAATCAAATAGCTGTCACCGATAGTTTCTGTAGTAAAAAGAGTTTATCAACACTGATAGATCGTTCTGGTGGCTTTTCTGAAATCTTGGTTTCTATATGGTTCATTTTATAGCCAGCCAGATATAATCTTTAGCGCTATCAAAGAGTTTGGTCACAAATTGCTTCTAAGGCTCGCAGGGATATCTGGTTAATACATAAATTACTGAAAGGTAACACTATATTTTTTCCCCAGAAAGCACTTTATTTGGTGCATATCTCTGTAACTGAGAATATATTTATAGGGTGCTTTGGTCTACAGAACTGCTAAGCAAAAATTGCAATGAGTTTGCTCAATAATTTTCTGACTGCATGGCACAACATTGAGCAGGAAGAAGCCTCCAAGCTGCTGATATACTTTAATGTATTAATTTAGTGTACCATTGAGGGAGTAATACAAGTAGCCAGATTCCAAAATAGTGGGAACAATGAAGGATATTCTTATTTGTACTGATACACTTTAAGTAAAATTAGGAAGTCAGAATAATTCATGCCAAATCAAAATAGTTTCATCTTTTTATTTCCTGTGTGAAACTACTGATGTATCCAGCTGACATTGCTTTCTAGTAGTGAGTAAATGTTTCAGAGCTGCCCCTGAGAAGCAAAATGGAATATATTTAAACTCATTGATATATGGTAATATATAATATTTTAATATTCTTTCTTGTGTTTCTTCTGTAAAGCCAATGGTCCGAAGTCTCTTAATATACTAATTGAAAGGCAACTTAGAACTTCTCAGCTCTATTTCTAAGTTCTCATCAACTCCATCCAACCACAACTTTCTTAAGTCTACAGCTAATAAGAAATGACTGGCCCAACTACACTCAGCCAACTTCTGGGCCTAAGGAAGGACTAGAACATGGGTGTCCTAACTTCACTGTAACCATTACATTACCATCTGATCATAATTCATTCGCTCTTTTTACCAAGGCAAGTCAACATTGGTCTTCATACTGGTGGTCATTTTTGTATTAATTTGCATACAAAGTTTCATCGGTTTTATTTTTTCTTGTTTTACCATGCATGCGTATATTCCATTCTTATTACCTTCAGCTTACTTTCTGCCCCAGGCGCCTGATGGACCCAGATAAATTCCAGATGGCGCTTGGACCGATTCCCACCTCCCTCTCCCACAACCCGGTCGAGTCCTTAGTTAATGCCTGGCAACAGGCTGCTTCGGAGGCGCTCGACCACGTTGTCCCTTTGCGGCCTCTGACCCGGCGCAAGTCCCAACTCGCTCCTTGGTTCTCCAAGGACCTACGGGAGATGAAGCGCCAGAGAAGGGGCCTAGAGAGCATTTGGAGAACCAGTCGGTCTGAGTCTGACCGAACACAGTTAAGATCCTTTTCTAGATCTTATCTTGTGGCAATGAGGGTGGCAAAGCACGCCTACTTCACCACCCTCATTGCGTCCGCAGATAACCGCCCGGCCGCTCTATTTAGAGTGGTCTGCTCCCTTTTAAATCAAGAGACGGGAGAGGACCCCCTACATGGACGGGCTGAGGAATTTAGTAAATATCTGGTGGACAAAATTGCTCAGATTCGGGCTGGTCTGGACTCTGACTGGGCAGTATCTGATGAGAGGAAAACGATGAAGTTGGCCGAGTACATTTGGGAAGAGTTCGATCCTGTGACTCTGGATGAAGTGGACAAGATCATGGGGAAACTAAGTGCCGCCACATGTTTGTTGGACCCGTGTCCCTCCTGGCTAGTCTATGCATCTCGGGAGGTTACACGAGGCTGGCTCCTAGCAGTTATCAATGCCTCACTGAGTGAAGGGTACTTCCCTGCTGCCTTGAAAGAGGCGGTGGTAAGGCCCCTCCTCAAGAAACTGGCACTGGACCCAGCTGTTTTAAACAACTTCCGTCCTGTCTCCAACCTTCGCTTCCTTGCGAAGGTCATTGAGAGCGTGGTGACACGACAGCTCCCTTTGAACCTGGAGGAAGCTGAATATCTAGATCCGTACCAATCGGGTTTCAGACCCGGGCACAGCATGGAGACGGCATTGGTCACGCTGGTGAATGATCTCTGGCGGGCCCGAGATAGAGGTTATTCCTCTGTCTTGGTCCTATTAGATCTATCAGCGGCTTTTGATACCATCGACCATGGTATCTTACTGCGTCGTCTCGAGGGGTTGGGAGTGGGAGGCACCGTTCTGCAGTGGTTCTCCTCCTACCTCTCGGACCGTTCGCAGACGGTGTTGGCAGGAGGGCAGATGTCAAGCCCTAGGCCTCTTAATTGTGGAGTGCCTCAGGGTTCGGTGCTCTCGCCCCTCCTGTTCAACATCTATATGAAGTCGCTGGGAGAGATCATCCGTAGCTTCGGGGTGAAATATCATCAATATGCTGATGATACCCAGCTATTCATCTCCACCCCGAACCAACCCAGTGATGCCCTTGATGTGATGTCCCGTTGTCTGGAAGCGGTACAGATTTGGATGGGAGAAAACAGGCTTCGACTCAACCTGGCCAAGACTGAGTGGCTGTACATACCGTCATCTTGTTTAGTCCAAGAGGTTCCATCTCTGACTATAGGAGGAGAGATGTTACCTCCCATTGATAGAGCACGCAATCTGGGCGTCCTCCTAGATTCACGACTCAGTTTTAATTTAATTTAATTTAATTTAATAATATTTATATACCGCCCTTCTCCCTGAGGACTCAGGGCGGTTCACAGGGCAGAATAAAATACTAAATACATACATTAAAAAGAGATTAAATGATTGCCCAAGTTAAAACAATTGGAATACAATTCTAAAACCCCAAGATAAAATTAAGACACCAAAAATAAAAAACCCCACCAATCCCCATCAGGCTAGGCCGGCTTGTACAAACAGAAACGTCTTGAGATCGCGACGAAAGGAGCGAAGATCGGGCGCCATCCGGAGCTCTACCGGTAGCTGATTCCACAGCTCCGGAGCGCCCACAGAGAAGGATCTCCCCCTGGGGGCCACCAATCGACATTCTCTGATCGGTGGCACCCTGAGGAGGCCCTCTCTGTGGGCGCTCCGGAGAAGATCACATTGGAGCCGTGGCTAGGGGGGCATTTGCACAGATTCATCTTATATACCAATTGCGCCCCTTTTTGGACCGAGATGCCCTACGTACAGTCACCCACGCACTCGTTACCTCCCGTATTGATTACTGTAATGCTCTCTACATGGGGCTGCCCTTGAAGACCACCCGGAGGCTTCAGCTGGTGCAGAATGCAGCTGCACGGGTTGTGATGGGAGCTCCCCGATACTCCCATATTACACCCCTCCTGCGTGAGCTGCATTGGCTACCAGTTGCCCTCCGGGTGAGATTTAAGGTGCTGGTACTTACCTTTAAAGCCCTACATGGCTTAGGTCCGGGATACTTGCAGGACCATCTGCTGCCGGGAACAAATTCCCATCGTCCAGTACGCTCACACAGAGAAGGCCTCCTCAGGGTACCGTCAGCTAGGCAATGTCGGCTGGCGACCCCCAGGGGGAGGGCCTTCTCTGTGGGAGCGCCAGCCCTATGGAATCAGCTCCCCCCTGAGCTTCGGATGGCCCAAAACCTCCAATCCTTTCGCCGCGGCCTCAAAACACATCTGTTCCACCAGGCTGACCTAGACTGACAGGCATTTTAATTAATTTATATTTAGTATTTTTAATTCATTTTTTAAATTCTCTAATTTTAATTTATTGCACTGATGTTCTCAATTTCATTTTTATCTTGATTTCTGTACTTATTATATGTTTTGTTGTTAGCCGCCCTGAGTCCTTCGGGAGATAGGGCGGGATATAAATCCCATCAATAAATAAATAAATAAATAAATAAATATTTCTTCTGATGTACCAAATTCTCATTTCCCCATAAAAAGTAAGCAGAAACAATTTTTTATGCACAGTCATTTCCGCTTATTCCAAGAAAAGTTTATTTCCCACAATACTGTATAATGCTTCCTCTTTTTTAACCTGCATTGCACATCTTAAGACCGTATTTTCTAATGTTCCTATTTTTAATGTACACCAAGATATAAAGGTTCATGTGACTCCTCTATTTGTTTTCCTTTCTTTTTTGTCATTTAGGTACCACTTGCTCTTCTTTGGTCTTCCTTCATCTTCAATATTTAATTTTGAATTATGTGTTTCTTGTTGCCTTATATATTGTCAAATTTTCACTGTAAATAATTTGGATTTGCAGGCAACCATGTGGCATCATTTGCAACCACAAAATGTGTAGACATTTTATCCCAAATCAATATGTCTAACATCATCATAAGAATTCCTTTTATATTTATTCATGGTTGATTAGACATCCAAGCTAATGTTACATATTTGGCTCTCAATTTCTGGTCAATAAATCTATTTATTTTCATGCAGCCTTTAGTTCTACGTTGTATGAATTTTGCCATTATCAGTGACCAAAATTCAACTCCATATTCATGCCAAACATTGCATAATTCAAACCTGTTTACTTTATTGTATACTTCTTCTTAATCCTCACCTACTTGCTTGCTTGCTTTATTTGTAACTGATCACAGGCAAATTATCTAAGGGAACACCTGCTGCCGGCATCAACTTCCCATCGTCCTGTGCGCTCCCACAGGGAGGGCCTTCTCAGGGTACCACCGGTTAAGGAATGCTGGCGGGTTATTCCCAGGGGAAGGGTGTTCTCTGTGGGTGCACCGGCCCTATGGAACCAACTTCCCACAGAACTCAGGACTGCCCCCGACCTTCGCTCATTTCGCCGGGACTTGAAAACCTGGTTCTTCGAGCTGTTTGGCCCAGACTGAGGGGTTTTAATTTAATTTAATTTAATTGGGTTTTAGTTTAATTTCAGGGACTGTAATTTAATTAATAGTTTTAATTGATTTTAATTTTGTATGCTATGTATTTTAATTTTCCCTGTAAACCGCCCTGAGTCCTACGGGATTAGGGCGGTATATAAATTTAAATAATAAATAAATAAATAAATAAATTACTCATAGTGTTTGACCTGACATGAAGAAAGACAATTTGAAACATTCACAATAGGCACAAAAAATAAATGGCAATAAAAAAAATTAAAGTAGAAATGGCCCAGCCTGATTAGAACCCACTCAGGAAGAAGTCTGGGAGGGGGGCAGCTTGAACTCCACTGGAAGACTGTTCCAAATTAATCAGATTCAGTGAATTTTAACCTTCCAAAGTGAAGCATTAGCAACAGTTTTTCTAAATGAAAGTAGGTGGGGTTGATTCTGGTCAGAGCAAGAGAACCAGGTGCCCAGCCATAAAGGCTTTCTTTTCTTTATTATTATCATCTTCTTGGAATATTCCTGTTGCACTCATCAGAACGCTATAATTCCCATACACTTTTCTTAAAATACTCCTTCCCCTTCACTGTCATCTCACATTATTTCATAATTCTTATTCTTAATCCTAATCACTGTTCTCAGGGCCCCTTTTTACAGACTTCCAAAACAATATCTTTATTTCCCTCAAAACCACTTTGCAATTTCTCTGCTATTTTTTAAATCTCACCCTTCGTTGCTGAGTTTGACTGTATCCCTTGAAGCTAGAGAGATGCACAAAGCATGATATCTTTGAACAACCCCACACAGACAATGGGCAGTTTGAGTTGGTTTGTGCACAGAATAAAACAGCTGTGTTTGGTCTAGGCACAGAATCAGAACATGCATGTTCTAGGTAGAAGTGTTCCCTGGTGTGGGAGAGAACTCAGAAAAGTGCAAGACTGTCGGTGGCAATATGTAGTGGCACCAAGGGAAAAGAAGGTGCTGGGAAGATTGGGGAAGTAGAGGTGGATTAGATAATAGGGCAGAAGTGGAAATAAAGAAGGAAAGTGCTGGAAATGTATGGTTGGGCAGTTTAATGTGATGTGTTTCTATTCAAGTGTGGTAGAAGGTACTGAGTTGAGGAAATTGGCAGCTGGGCTGGCATATAGTCAGATAGAGAGGACGGTCAGAGTAGTCCCATCTTTTCTCTAGTTGTCCCTAAGACCGTTCTGGATTTTTGTCTTCCAAGAATTCTATAGAGAGAGTTCTATAATGCTCTTGGTTTCAGTTCAGCAGGACCATGATCCAGAGGAGCCTCTGAGCTTGTCTTATGCACAAAACCTATTCTTCCAGTTCTAGCACAGCATTTGCAACTTTCTCCTGTATTTATACATTCCATAATGCATTTCTTTCTTTACCAGTTTTTGAAGCAAACATTATCTAATCTACAACTTTTTTTTTCAGATCCAAGGCCCTTTTCACTTTATCGTTCCCCCAAGCATCCTTTTTCATACTTCACATTCACGTATGATACTTCCAGGCATTTCTGTGGCACTCTATAATATAATTTGTTCTCGCTGGGTTCCAAGCATCTTCCATAAATGCTCTCCTTGCATTAACTTCCCATTCATGTGGTTGGGACTTAGTTTCTAGTACTTGTTTAATACCAGACTTGTGTTTTAACTTCAGGCTATTATTCTACTTTGAACTCCCCCCCCTTCCCCCCCTTTCTTCCATGTCCTTTTTCTCTCACCAAACACTGTGGCATAGATATGATTTTTTTATTCTTGAAAGTTTTAAAAAAGAAGATAAAATTAATACAAACTAAAAAAGTAAGTAAGAAAGAGAGAAATCAAAGAGAAAGTGAGATTGCAAGAAAAGAAAAAAATAGTTAAAATAGAAAAGAAAGAAAAATAATAACAAAGAATGGGCTTCTGATTGTCATCATTATATTTTAACCTCTTTCTCTAAAGTTACAAAGTTAATATTCTTCTTTCTATAATTTATCCTAATTTTCAAGGCCATAAATCACTTTCATTTTTTTTATGCAAAAGTCCATAAGAGTTTTCCAGTCACCAATAAAAGTAGATAGTGACTTTTCTCTAATCAAATAAGTTTATCCATTTCAGCAAGATCTGTCAATTTCATAGTGAGTAGTGTTGAATCTTTCCACCTTGGTGGATATAATATTCATATATTGAAATCATCCTCTACTGCTATTTTTTATAACTGTTTAGCCATTAGTCCTATAATGCAAAGTTCTGACATCAAGTGAATATTAATATTTAAAATCCTCTGTATCAAAGTATGTATTTGGATCCATTTTTAAGCTTTTTTACATATTCACCAGGCATAATAAATAGGTCCTTCATGTTGTACACATTTCCAGTATACATTTGAAGTGTCTTTACTCATTATAATTAATTTCTCTTGCATTAGATACCAACACTGCATCATTTTATATAAAAAAAATCTTTAAGATCATAACACAATACTGTAAATTTCAACCCCTTTAAACACATATTCTCCCTTTGCTCCATTTGTATATTACAACTGAAATTCTTAGTCTACTTTATCAAACATTCTTTAATTTGTTCTTCCTCTGTTTCAACTTCCAACAAAAGCAACATTTTAACAATTACATGTTCATCAGTTCACGACTGTACTTCTAATTCTGCTTTACTTTATTCCACCTTTTTGTACATTTTGACTCTTTTAGATAATTGACAACAATATCCTTCTGCTATTAATTGCTTCCTTGATTTAATTTTAAATTCACCTTGATAGTTTCCAATAATTCTGATATATCAATTATTTGTCCTTGTCTGCTGTTTCTCTTCTGTGATATGAACTACTAGTCCTGGATAGAAAGGCACTGATCCTGATACACAATCTGGGGGTCCTCTTGAACTTATGGCTCCTGATGTCATATGCTTCTTGAAGTTAAAATCACAAAGATGTTTTTGGCACATCTTTGGGTTATTATCTAGTCCATGTTCTCAATATGGCACATCTAATAAAATTATTTTTGAAATCTATTAACTTTATCCTACTATAAATATCCATGCCATCCAAACTTCAAGTCATGACCTTCTAATTCAAAAAGTCTCTTGTTTCTCAACGACATCTTTCCTGTCATCCAGATACCCCTCCCCAAAAAACAAACATACAAAAAACAAAACCAACAACCAAGGAGCAAAATACAATTTTAAATTCAATAAATCCAGTTATTCGCTTTTCTTTGTTTATATTATAAAGTTTATAATAATATTTATAATATTCTAACTGGAATTTCCTTAAAAACAATTACATCTATATTATTAATCCTCAATCTCGTATCAAAATGCTGTTGTAAAACTTGATCTCTAGTCTTCCTCGTGACAAAATGCACAGGGAACACTGGAACCTTTCTTAATTTTGCAAAACATGTACTCATTCTATAAATCTTTTTAATCTATGCTTAGTGACATCTTTCTTCCATTCCAGGAAATGAGACAGAAACTTAAATATGAGTCAGTTGCCAACAGTGCTTTTTTTGTAAAAGAAAAAGGTGCCGGAACTCACACATGTCATGCAACCTGACTTGCCTACCCTACAAGGTTCCATCCAAAAAAGGTGCCGGAACTCCATTCTGAGCGTTTTATGAGAAAAAAAGCCCTGGTTGCCAAGCATCCAAATTTTGATCACATGACCAGGGGGTTCTGCAACAGTTGTAAGTGTGAAAAATGACCATAACTGACTTTTTTTCAGGGCTGTTGTAACTTCAAATAGTCATTAAATGAATTGTTGTAAGTCGAGGACTACTTCTAGTTCAGCATTAGATGAACTAATTCTACTTTATTGTAAGGCTATATTAACAGAATCTTGTGAGTTAGAAACTGTACTTCTCCTGCTGTCTCTTTTTAATCTCCTTCCTAACCTCTTTTTGAAGTTCTTTCTCTGTCCATTACTGAGTTGCAGACTCCTCCCATTTTTATCTGATCGTTCCCCAGGTCATTATTCCAAGGCTTTGAACAGGATCACGCCCATGTGGCCTCTCTTGCCCCTTTACTCCTGACCTTCTCTATGGTTCACAGAGGAGTTGAGGTTTTGTAAAAGGTTAAGAGATGCCTAGAGCACTGCTGGAGGAAAACAAAGAATGATTCTGACCCAACACAATTTAGAGCAGCTATTAATACCTTCTTCATGGCAGTAAGAGAAGCAAAACAGCATTATTTCTCTGACCTTATTGTGTCTGGATCACCTGGTTCCTCCTGGGACAGAGAGGCTTGGGTGATCATCTTTAGGGCTGTGCAGAGGAACTTGATAACACCTGATGGACAAAGTCACTTGGATTTGCTTGGAGTCAGTTTCCATGTGAGATGCCTGGGGAAAGTCTTGCCCAGTGATCTGAAAATGGTTTGACCCTATCGGACCTGAGGAAGTGGATAGGGTCCTCAATGCTGTCAGTGCCACAACCTGCCAGTTAGATTTCTTGTCCCTCCAGGATGGTGACTAGCAGTTGGGTTCAGGAAATGATTAACATGTCCACTACAGGAGGGGACATTTCCAAGACCTTTTAAACCCCTTCCTTAAAAAAACCCACTTGATTCAACCTGTTTGGGTAGTTTTCACCCTGTTTTCAGTCTTCCCTTTCTAGGGAAGGTGGCAGAAATGGTGCTTGCCTGGAAGCTCCAGGGGGTCCTAGATGAAATGGATTCATCTGGACTCCTTTCAGTCAGGATTCAAGCCCCCTTGGGGGAAGGAAATGGCATTGGTCATGTTTGTTGATGATCTGGATAGTGCAACCATCCTGATTCTCCTTGACCTCTCAGTGTCCTTTGAAAGCAGCTACCATTGTCCCAGTCCCCAAGAAAACTGCAGTTGAGTGCCTGAATGACTACAGACCTATTGCATTAACATCTGTAGTCATGAAATGCTTCGAAAGATTGGTTCTTCAACATCTTAGGACATGCCTCCCACTGGACTTTGATAAACATCAATTTGCCTACAGGGGAAATAGGTCGACAGATGATGCCATAGCTACTGCTTTACACTCTGTAGCAAGTCATCTCAAGAGACCTGGAAGTTATGTCAGGATGCTTTTTGTTGACTACAGCTCGGCTTTCAACACCATTTTGCCGAGCATTCTCATCGAGAAGCTGACTGGCTTGAAACTCTCCCCCACCATCTGCGATTGGATTCAAGACTTTCTTAGGGATCGGTTACAAACAGTGAGGGTTGTGTCTGCTTTGTCCACCCCCCTGAAGCTTTGCACCGGCACGCCACAGGGCTGTGTGCTTAGCCCCTACCTGTACTCTTTATACACTTATGATTGTGTATCATCTGACCCATCCACTGCGATAATCAAGTTCGCAAATGATACAACTGTGGTGGGTCTTATTACAGGTGGGGATGAGACAGCATATAGGGCGGAGGTACAAAAACTATCCATATGATGTAGTAACAACAACTTGCACCTAAACATTGGCAAGATGAAAGAGATGGTGTTAGACTTCCGGAGAAAAAAGAAGGAACCTGCCCCACTTTACATCAGGGAGGACTGTGTGGAGAGAGTTTCCTCCTTTAAATATCTGGGAGTCTACCTCTGTGAAGATCTGACCTGGAAAGTTAACACAACCCAGGTCGCTAGAAAGGCCCAACAGAGGCTTCACTTTCTTAGGGTCTTGCGGAAGAACAGGGTAGAACAACGGCTAATGACCCTCTTTTACCGGTCTACTATAGAGAGCGTCCTCTCGTATGGTATTGTGGTTTGGTATGCTGGTCTGACAGCCGTGGACAGGAAAGTATTACAGAGGGTAGTGAGCACAGCACAAGACATTGTGGGCTGTTCCCTGACACCACTGGATGACATCGCCAGGGCTCGTTGCCTTGGAAGAGTGAGGAAGATTCTCAGGGATGACTCACACCCTGGACGGTATCTCTTTACTCTACTACCATCCAGTAGGAGATATAGGAATATAGCCAGCCGTACCAACAGGCTGAAAAATAGCTTTTATCCGTGGGCTGATAGGCTTTTAAATGGGACATAATCTCTGTGAACTTATGCAGAATTGACTTGGGAGGCCGGTGTATGGTGTAGGTGGTTCACATGGTGTGGTAGGGTGGAGGGTTTGTTGTCACTGTGTGTTGGGGGGAGAGAGCATGGGGGGAGGCTCAGCTAATCTCAATGTACACATGTTGTACTTTGACAATAAAGGTTTATTATTATTATACCACTGACCATGATATCCTTTTGGGCCAGCGGGGGCAGGGAGGCACAGTTTTGGCTCCTTTCTCCAAGGTAGGTCCCAATCGGTATTGATAAGGAGTGAAAGATCCATCCCTCAGCTGCTATCTTGTGATGTGCCACAGGGTTTGGTACGCTCTCCACTCCTTTTTAACACATACTGTACATGAAGCCACTGGGTGAGATCATTCATAACCATTGTTTCCCTGGACTTTGTGTGTGCTAGGTGGGCTTGGTTTACCCACCAAGTCTTGCCGTGTTGAGCTTGGAATCCAAACCTGCACAACATGGGTGCTTTCTGAGGACCTGTTTGGAGGGTTTGAATAAACACCTATATAACTCTTGCTGTGTGTTCATGTTTGTGAAGGGGGGAGGGCAGCACAGTAATCACCTTCAGAGCCCTTCATGGCGTGGGTCCAGGCTACTTGCCTCATCCCACTGGGATTGGCCCACCTCATCCATGCCAGCAGAGGAGGGATACCGCAGACCTCATAAGCCAGGATATAAGGCTCCAGCTGAAGTGCCTTCTCTGCTGTTGGAACATCTTGCCTCTCTGAAGTGAGGTCAGCTCCAAACCTCCTAACTTTCCACAAGAGCTTAAAGATCTGGCTCTGCCAGTTGGCTTGGGGCTGCAATGGAGGGGTATCATATTGGGAGTGATTGATTAATAACAAATCCTACCTCTCCTCCTTCTCCTCCTACTCCATCTTCCTATCTTTACTTAGGGCTGAGTATGTGGATCTTTATAGTATTTATTTATATCACCTATAGATTATGTATAGTTTTACCTTTTTTTAATATTGTAAGCCATCCAGAGTTACCCCGTGGTAAGATGGGTGGCCAAAGCATTTAAAAAATAAATAAATAATTATAGTCCATTACAATAGGGGAGGCAAAACAAAACAAAAAAAATATTTTCTGCAGCAAAACCTAGTGGGACATGAGTCTAAATTCTAAATTTCAAGATGAACATAACTGTCAACAATTTTAAAAACTGCTTCTGGTCTAATTCTCTTTAACAGCAAAGGCAGCTAGAATCGCACATTCACTGTATATAATGCAAAGATGGACTGAAAGGCAGAATATAAAAGAGAGTTAACAATATAAACCTCATCATCCTGAAGGAGTTGCAAAAAACCCCTTCATTATATTAAAGGATGGTTCAGATCATAAACCTTCATGTGCTGTCAGCAAGATTACGACTAAAAATCATCAAAAAGGAACAAATGAGTTTAGGGACTGAGGCTTCTTTCCCAGTTGTATTCATAAGTTTCCAAATAGATAATAAATGATGTCCTGTTAAAAGTAATCCAAATGTATATGTATCTCACTAGAGATGTTCCCAGAGAGAAAATATTACTAACATTTATAAACAGCCTTTCCAATAAATCACATATACTCACAGTAAACTCAGTTCTCTTAAGTGCCAGTCTTTATGCATCTAAGACAATATGATCCGCAGGGCAAAAGGTGATAATTGACTTGTTTCGGAGAGCATAGAGAGCATCAAGAAATGTAAAACATAAGAAAACCAAAGGAGGGGAATATAAAGGGTAAAACCAAAGAAAATAGTTCAGCAAAGACCAGGAATCCTCAGGGAAAGAACTGGGAAGCAAAAAACAAAAAATCAGGTGGAAAGAATAAAATAGATTGGTTAGAATATTAAACTGGATACTGCAGAGTTTAGCTGCTCTATGGATCTTCTCACTCCAAAGCAGCTTTCAACAGCTGCAATCTTCTTGACAGGGGATCATGTCAACAATGCTTAATTACAAAGAAAGCCAGACTGGGCATTAACTGCACAGAAACGTATATGGGAAGTATATTATATTTCAATCTTAGAGACACATCTTGTGACAAATATTTTGTCCATCATTCACTTATCTGAAAATACATCACCTTGTTGTTGTTGTTGTTGTTGCTGTTATTATTATTATTCCTGTTCCCACTGGTTATTTTGCCCAGCTGTTGTCATTCTGTTTATCTGTTTAGGTAAGCGCCTGTTACTCGTCCCAGCTTCTGCCAACCTAGCAGTTCGAAAGCACGTAAAAATGCAAGTAGAAGAATAGGGACCACTACGGTGGGAAGGTAACAGCGTTCCGTGCGCCTTTGGCGTCTAGTCATGCCGGCCACATGACCACGGAGACGTCCTCGGACAAGCGCTGGCTCTTCGGCTTTGAAACGGAGATGAGCACCGGCCCCTAGAGTCGGAAATGACTAGCATGCATGTGCGGGGGAACCTTTACCTTAAGAAATTTGTTTGCCAGTACAATTATTTTCTATTTGTGGTATACACACACACACACACACACACACACAGTGTGTGTGTGTCTATTGATGGATGAAATTAAATATCTTTAAATCAAAATGGATATCTCCATGCAGGCTTCAATAGCGTTCAGCATTTAAAAATGTAGTGTTGGATCCACATGTGTTTCGGTATTTTGATGGTACCACATATAGTTTCCCATTTTCCCCCCTAATATGTTTCTTATTTTAGTTCTCTATCACCACCTCTTTGCTGAGAAAAGGTTTATCAAAGTTTTCTCATCGATGGCCTATTTGTTTTTATTCAATCAATGTATATGGATATACATACGCATATGTATATATGTGTGTGTACACACACACACGCACACATTACACCTCCCATCAAAATTTGCACGTTCAAGGTGGAGCAGATGGGGCTTAAATCTAAGATAAAGCAAAATGGACACATTTATCCATCATTACAAAGCAAAGATAATAATAATAATAATAATAATAATAATAATAATAATAATAATAATAATAATAATAATAATAATAATAATAATGTTCATTAATATACCAATAATATCAATACTAATAATAGCACTTGTTTGTTTTTAACTGTTTTTATTTTCTATTCCAAAATTGACAACCACGTTGAGTGTGTTCTTGAAAAACAGGGAGTAAATTTATATAATAAATGCATAATAGCCAAACACTCACCCTCTCCTCCTTTCCTTTTTCATTTTCCAGAATGAAGGGTGGGCTCTCTCTATGTATCTACATTAATATTAGCTGAATAACATGCTATTATATAAAAATAATGATTTAGAAAATAGGTTTTTGATACATAGACTAGCTAGGGAATTATTGTTAGAAGTTTTAAATAGAGAAACTGGAACAGCTGCTCTTTGAAGACTGATATTGCTTAACTGTTTTCTTCAATAGACTTGATCTGTAATCCACTGAATATGCAGCTGACTGGAACTGTGAATTCTGGAATGAAAAGAATTACGAACAAAAGATATTTTATAGACAATGATGGAGATATCCTGACTGCATGCCTAGTATTTTTTCTTCTGAAGCTAAACAATTCACTTAAAAAATAATAACAATGCTGGCTATTATTTTAGAGGGTATTTATATGTTCAGCAGATGTTCGGTTTAGTTGTATGAACTAGGATTATCATCCACAAAGTTGGAAGGAAAACAATGTTTTACTTCTGCTGGAAATCTGTAGATTAGGAAGCTGTACAATATCTCTGAGAGTCAATTTGGTGCAGTGGTTTAAGAAGCACAACTAGAAGCTAGGGGACCTTGAGTTCCCTAGTCTTACCTTAGATATCAAGTCATCTGGGTGACTTTGGACCAATCACTTTCGGTCCATATTAGGAAGAGGACAATGGCAAATCATTTCTGAAAATCTTGCTAACCCCCCCCCACACACACACAGCATGGGCAACCCCCTTCCCCAGAAGTAAGGCAGGCCCCCACTCTCCTGGTCTTCTGAAAAGGAGTAAGAACATGGCTCTGTGGCCTTCAGTGGAGAGTACAGAAAGCATGCAATTGTGGGGCTGGTTAGTGCCCTGAAAGCCCTCCCTTTGCCCCTCAATTAATTTTTAACACTGTCCTATCATCTTTGATTTTTTTAAAAAAAATAACTTTTGCATACTATTTTTTATAATTTAATATTTTACTGTACACCACCCAAATTCTCTCTGTGAAGAAACTGAGCACTTCAATAATGTGATAAAACTAGATAAATAAGTAGCTGACTTTTAAACTGTATTTAAGCTGAGGACTTCCATGGAAGAAAAGGCAAACTGAAGACAGCTCTGCTAAGAGTGGGGCTGACAATTGTAGTGGTGTGAAGAGCCAGTGAGCAGATTGGGGATTCCTCTCTGGACAAGGAGAGGACATGGGATCGCCCACAAGTGCTCCAGAGAATTGCTCCTCAAGGGGAAACCACAATATGGCAGTCTGGTAGCTTTACAACTCTGGAAGATGAGAGAATGACTTCCTTGCCCAGTTGGAGCCTTTATGGACACAAAGTTCACAAACATTCTTTTTTTAATCAGTTTTGGCAGGGGAATCTCCTTCAATCCTTAGTGATATTAATTTTAAATATAAGACTAAGACTTAAAAAAATATGTTTTGGACTAAATAGCAAAAGGGTGATTATAATGTTGATTTTGGAAAGTTACAAACAGACTAAGGGTCCTGATGGGCTTGAAATAAGATTTTGAAATTAATTATAATAATCATTGTTGCTGGAAAATACTATTGTTTTGAATTCTTTAAAAAATGATAGGATGGGACTGTGGAGGTTGGAAGCTAGGAGGTAGATTACAATTACAATTAAAACTAAAATTAAAGACTTAAATTCGGCTTACCAATACAGAATGGAGCAAAATATTTTAGAGTTCGATGTATTCAAAGGCATTTGTGAAGAATGGAGCCAGAAGATACTTTTAAAAGTGTATGCTATTATAGATGGCCTGTCTTTAAAAGATGCTCTGGAAGAGGAACAAATGTTATCAAATAAGAAATTGATCTGAAAGTGCATTTAAAAATGTCTGCTTACAAGAATGATATGGAAAAATACACTACATTGGATATCTATCCAAAGTCATAGGGAGTCATAGGCAGTTTCAATTTGCTCTGAGTGAAAATATCTATGGCTTCTTAAGACAGTTTCTGATGGAGAGTTTCAGACTTTGCAGTGCTGGAACATGCTGATGTCTGGGATATATAAATAACAAACTGAAAATGTAACCTGGATAATTTTGCTATACTGGGTTTACAAAACAAACTCACTAAAGTTTTCAGAATTTTGAAACAAAAAAATGAAAACAAATCAAGCTCTAGGCCATTATTTGAAGGGATTAAAACTCAAGACAATAATTATGATGGTTATGTTGGAAGGGACCTTGGAGGTCATCTAGTCCAAAACCTATACCATTTCAGACAAATGGCTGTTCAGTCTCTTCTTAAAAACTTCCAGTGTTGAAGCATTTACCGCTTCTGGAGAAAGGTTGTTCCACTGGTTAATTGTTCTGTCAGGAAGTTTCTCCTTAATTCTAAGTTGCTTCTCTTCTTTTTTAGTTTCCATCCATTGCTTCTTGTCCCGCCTTCAGGTGCTTTGGAGAATAGCTTGACTCCCTCTTCTTTGTGGCAGCCCCTGAGATATCGGAACACTGCTATCATGTCACCCCTCGTCCTTCTCTTCATTAAACTAGACATACCCAATTTCAGCAACTGCTCCTTATATGTTTTAGCCTCCAGTCCCCTAATTATTTTTGTTGCTCTTCTCTGTACTCTAGTCTCAACATCTTTTTACATTGTGGTGACCAAAACTGGATGCAGTATTCCAGGTGTCACCTTACCAAGGCACTGTAAAGTGATATTAATACTTCAAGTGGTCTTGATTCTATCCCTGTGTTAATGCAGCCTAGCACTGTGTTGGCTGTTTTGGTAGCTGCAGCACACTGCAGTCTGATTTCTGATAATCCTAATGGATTTTTGCTGATTAGGACTGAATGGCAAGGTTTTAAGGATTTGTTTATAGATAAGAAATGAGACATGGGTAAAAGAGATGATTTGTAATTTAAAAGAAAATGATACATTCCTAAAATTGTTTATACTTACTGTGATGAAGAGGGAAGTCATTTGCATATATATTTCTTTATTTCTCTTTACTATATCCCTATATTTCTTTTCTATTTTTATTTTATGCACTATTTTTCCATCTTTTTTTCTTTTATTTCTCTTAGTTTGTACTTGTTTTCATATTTTGTTTAATAAAAATTACTTTTAAAAGTGAAAAAAGTGAATTGGGATTAGCTACCTTTTATCGATCAATGTCAGAACACTCCTATCTTATGAACCACAGGATGAATTGGGGCACAACAAACACTTTAGTGGAGTTACTTTAATACTGTGTAACCACAAATGCAAAGCTAAAGTGCTGGGACACTTTCCCTGAGAAAGAGAGGAAATGTTATAGCACATTTTCTACGTCACTTTTCTTTCTTTCACATGTCAAATCCTTCTAGAGTTGACCCTATGCAATTAATATAAATCTGACATGGCTTTATGTTTTATTGTGGTAATTCTGGAGATCTTGCACTTGTTTTCACTCCTTAACTTTCTTGCCCTGAACCATTTACAGTGTGCCGTATCTTGGAATCAATGATTCTATTGTTAGTAAGTAACTCCATCTTTCCAATTTTTGGTTTAAGGAGAGATCTTCCTCTCAAGAATTCAGCAGGGAACATTCAAAAGATTTTTAAGAGAAAGATAAAGTTTACTCCACAATTATTTCTATTGGGTGTTATTACAGACTGTGACACTAAAGAAATTAATTTGATGTTGAATTTGATAACAGCTGCGAGGTTATTGGTAGGGCAATATTGGAAGAAGGATTGTCTGCCTACTATAGAGGAGTGGATGCTTAAAGTGTCAAATCTAGCAGAAATGGCTAAGATTTCTGCTTACTTGAAAGATTATTCACAAGAGAGATACATTTCGGTTTGGAGAAGATGGATAGATTATATTCAGAAAAAATATGGGACTAAAAAGTTCCATTTAGCTTATGAGTAAATTTTAGATTGTTATCGTTATAATTTAATTTTTTCCTAGAAGTTGGGTATTTTAGAGTGTTGGTAATTATGTTAAAGGCGGGTTAAAGTGTATTATGTTTTTGGTTTTTTATATAGTTGATTAATGTTAGTTAGATTATGATTACTATATATTTGTAACCCTGTAAGCTTTGGGAAGTGGGGGAGGGGGGGTTGGGGGGTTGGGAAGGGGATAATATTGTAACTTTTTATAAAACTTTTCAATAATAAAAAAAGAATTCAGCAGGGTAACTATCAGATCACTAAGGGGAGCATAAGTCTGCAATATTTTATCCTGTTATTCTATGCTCTCAAGCTGCTGTTGATGAACACTTCTCAAAATCAGTAATGATGGCTAATTTTATTGACAAGCCTATTATGCAAGAATTCATCTTATCCACAACTGAATACCCATTCCATGTTTAAACCATTGATGGAAGTGTTTTATGCACTCAGTGTACACACCATCCTTCTTCACCTCACCAAGGACAACTATTGCACCAGCTACAGATCTTAACTCTTGACATTTGCTGGGATTAAAATGCCATGTTAATTGTATTTTATAACTATCAGTGTCACTAATTACAGGTAATCAAGCTCCATCTTTCCTTACCACTGCTCAAAAAGCCATTCCTTCTGTTTTGACAGAAAAATATTCTGAGTTTACAGATCTCTTTGGAAAGGAGAAGCAGTTTGTATTTTGATTCCCCCACTTCAGTGATTATACCCTGGTTCTGGAGCTCAGACCCTTATTAGATGTTAATATCCTGTGTCTGCTGAGAAGTTGGCTTGCTCAAAGGAATTTATTAAAAAATTCCTGTGAACAAATTCTTTCGAACAAAGAAACACCATTTCTTTGAACAATCTCTTTTCCTGTGGGGAAAAAATATATTTATTAGATTGCCTTCCTTTCTTGCCCCCTTCCTATTTCCACCTACCCACCCCCAAGATAAAAGATAGCTCTCTGAGAGTGGTTCATGACTTCAGACTTTTGAACTCTCTGTTAAAGATCTCTACCTGCTTCCATTCATTTCTGATCTTCTTGAAAGCCTGCACAAAGGAAGTATGTTTACTAAATTGAACTTGGCAGAAGCTCACAATTTGATTTGTATGACAGAGGTACATAAATATTTAACTGCCTTTGACACATTTACAAAAAGATTCAATACCTTGTGATCCTCTTCAACTTTTTTGTTTTTATGGGATTCACGAATGAAATGTTTTCAGATATCTTGGTTGCTTATGTCATGCTATATTTAAACATTTTGGTTTTTTCCCCCAAAAATGTGGCTGCCCATACTGAACATATCAGAAATGTTCTGACACAACTTCACAAACACAAAGTATATGCTAAAATGGTGACATCTGTCTTTGTTCCCCCTGTCCTGGACTATTTCAGCTGAAAATAGGGCCTATGAGAAAAATCTAAGGGTCACATGAGGCTTTGGGAATTGCCAGTTATACATTTCTACTACAAACAAATGAGAAAGAATTGATCTACATCTCTCAAGCTAAAATCAAGATAAGAACACAGCTATCTTTGTGATTCTGGATGTCTGTCTGATTTTCTTATATGGTAGCTATCTTGAGTATCCTGGTGTTCATCATCTATAAACAAACAAACAAACAAACAAACAAACAAAAAGTCTCAGTTATCCAGAAGTCATTGTGCCAAATAAATATTTCCTTAGGGTGGCTACTACTCTGTGTTTTAATGAGTGGCATATGAATTATGTGAGGTACAGAATTTTCCCATTGGCTAGATTTGATACTTTACTGGTGGCCTTTTCTGAAGCTACAATAAAACCCTTACATAAAACAAAACTGTCATTGTTTATACAGACATACACAATCAACACAGGAAATCTTGTTTTATTTATCCCTTGATATAGGAATCTGAGAAAACACTTGCTAAAACTGTTTCTTTAAAGGCTATGTATAATATGATTTATATTTGATTTTAACTCTAATGAATTGCTCTAGCTATATACATGGCCCCCCCAAAGCCTAGATTTGGCGCCGAGCAACTACTACTAAAGAATTTCAAACTTTCTAAGCCATTATGACAAGTGCCTTAATTTGAATGGTGATTATGTTGAAAAATAATGTAATGTAGTTTTCTAATGTGTATAATAAAAGTTCTGTATCTGCAAGTGTCTGTCACTGATAACCAAATGGAGGTTTATTTCCAAATTGCCCTCATACATACTGTAGTAACCTGGAAAACATAGCTTTAAATCAAATGAACTTACTCCTAGGAGAG
Organism: Vipera berus; assembly: GCF_964194415.1. Lineage (NCBI taxonomy): Eukaryota > Metazoa > Chordata > Lepidosauria > Squamata > Viperidae > Vipera > Vipera berus. The sequence continues at coordinate 166,777,677 of NC_138202.1, forward strand.
TGGAAATAGGATTGTAGTTTGGAATTCATTTGTCTCAAACAGCAAATAAAATCTTTATTTTTTCCCCCAGATTTATTTACTATTTTAATGCAGTAGTTGCATGTTCTTGGTAAAACTGAGTCACACAGTTGCAACTTTCTTCAAAGTTTTTTTAAGAATTTCAAGAGAAGTAAACATTTCAAAAGATTAGATAGTTATGAGAAATGTCTCTTCTTCTTCTATAAGCTATCCTAGCTATCCAAAGTGTCCATTATCAGCCACTATGTCCTCAACATAGTATGTACTATGTTGAGGACATAGTACATGTTGAGGTACTATTGTGCAAATGATTTGATAATGTGATTTGTATCATAATATCTGACACAAAAGCAGATATTGCATTGTTTGCATGAAGATATCAGTACACATGTCTTCATTTGCTCCCCCTTGACTCCTGTAGATGTCCATGTTAAGCTATGAAAGGCCTATAATCTCCCATATTAATACATTCACACAGTCTGCAGAAAAAAGTCATTGTACTTCATTTTCCTTTTGAACAGAAAAGGTGAAACAATGAATTGCCATATGGTGGAACAAGGCCTGCCCCATCTAAGTAGAGGAGGCTCTAATTGTGCTTTGGATACCATCAAATGCTATAAGAAGGTTCCTTGATGATGTCAGTTGCAGGAAATCAGGAAACAAAGCAATTCAAATGAATACAGGTTTAATGCATGCTAACACTTTCTACAAGAATCTGGATTACTAATAGTCAAAGCAAATTGGCGGGAGATAAGAGTCAGTGGAATTCAAGGGGGGGTGGACTTAGAACTCTTGTAGGCACAAAGGGACTTGAGATTGATGACACAGTTGACCCCTTCCTCAGGCTCAGCCTGGTCATCTCCCACAGATGGCTACCCTGGAAGTTGCAACTGAGTAAAAGAACTAGATTTACCTCTGGACATGCAAAAACTGGCATACTTCTTTTGTCTTTTGTTCATTTGTCTCCAGGTACTATGAGTCAAACTCTTGCTTTAAGGAGAAATGTCTGCACTTTTTTCTCCTTAATCAGAAAAAAGCTTTATAAGACACTATAAATGTTTTTCGGAGAGTAGAATGTGTGTGTGTGTGTGCTTAATGCTGCTAACATTGTGTAAGAAAGGACAAGTTAAGTAATTTAAAAATAACCTCAAATACAATTTTGGAGACTGGTTGAATTACACATCTGATGGACTACCAAACTGCACACCTTAAATAATTGAATGACTTTTGTTCCTAACATGAGCTTTTTTTCTCTCTATCTCCCAGTCTTTTTGTAAAAAAATGCATTCATTGAATTTATTAATTATAAATAGAGAGAACAATCCTTGTGACCTTATGAGTCTTGCTTCATAACAATTATTTTCCCTTGATAAGAAACAAAGGCCTTCCAATTATGGATGATCAAACTTATTAGAAAAACTTTATGAAGCTATTAAAATTCCAGTTATGTGCTTTCAACCTCTGTTCTACTTTGAGGCACATCTTTATCTCACCGGAACTATAAAACCTGAAATAATTCACATAATAATAGTTTTGCCATACACATGCACACCTCTCTGAAATGTCAGGTATAAGTTATTTCCTCTAGATGGAGATCAAAGAGAATGCTGGTGTACAAAATTCTGCCTTATGTTATATTTGTACTTGTAGCTTAGATCAGAACTGTCATTGACAGTTGGCAGCTTACACCTCCCACTTTCTTTACTGTCCTTTATTTAGTTTGATTTAGCATGTTGTGTGAATCTATTGGGATTTGTAAACCATGATTTATGATTCAGTGATGCATGCTAATTGTTAATTGATGTTTCAACAAAAATCTAAATGAGCCCATTATTTCCAGTTACTTGGCAATGGGATACTTAACTCTGTTTTCAAAGAAGACTGGCTTTATAAACAGGAGCCAATGACTGGAAACCTAGCCAGAACTGGAAAAAATGGCAAGGATGGGCATTTTACAAAACCTAAAACCATCAAATGGCAAACCTCTGTAGCAGTGCTACACAAATTACAAGCTATACAAAATATCCTGGGTGTTCTGATGCAGCTTGGTAGCATTTCTAACATTGTGGGTGACATTTTTCCCCCCTTCAGGTTGCTAGGTCTCTCTGTAACTATCATGCTATCCCAAATTTTAGAACCAACATTAATACCAAAACATCTAAACGGAGATCATAAATATACTGTTGCTGAAGCACGTGAGAAATACCAGAATTATAGCTACATCTGTCTAAGAAGGAATCTCAATCAAAAAGAAATGAGGCAAAACAGAAATGAAAATAAATGTAGCATTGCCCAATATAAAAACCAAGTGGTTACAATCTATAGATGGTTGAGTATAATCATTGTTCAGTTTTACACCTGTTTCCTCAGATATTAAATCCCACTACAGGGGTGTTACCTAAATTAGGCAGGAACTGATTCCAATAATAATTTGTCACAATACAATGTCTTCGGAGGTCATATGCTGGTTCACATGGGCTATGAAGCTCATGCGCACCATTTGTTGTTCATACACAATTTTAAAAAAAACCCACAAGTATTCTAGTCTTGGAGATAAAAGATGGGCGATTTTAGAGTTTTATTTCCCCTCTGATCTGATTGTCAGTGTTTTCAAAATCATGTTCATCAAATTGATGTAGGAGGGAGCCCTCTGTTAGGTCAATATCCTATTCCCTCGATAAATACTTCTTACAAACTCTGGATCTAATTTGGCCTAAAACATATAGAATGAAAGGGAGAACCAAACAGGAGAGTTTGAGGGGCAATTTTCTTGATACCACCCCACTAGCACAGTGGGTGATCACCCATAACCTTCATTGACTGGCCAAAAGACTAAAACCAGGGTTAGCTTTGCTTCCTTTGGTACCACTTCCCTCTTCAAGCCCATGTAGCATCATCAGTCTAAGCACATTCACTGGGAGACAAGTTCCTATGTGCAATGGGGTTACTCATAATTAAGTTTGCGTGAACAAATCAGCCAGAAGCAATGAAATGGTAAATGGTGAACTAATTATCTAGGCTAGAGATTAGGAAGTTTTCAATCCCTTCCTCTTTTTCCCCCCTTTTCAATGCATATTATAAAGAAACATGCAGAATATTGCTTATGGATTCCTTTCCAATCCCTTCATCAGCAGTAATGATTGGAAGCGTCTGCAAAAATCCAGTACATTAGCATTATCTTTTTTCTGTGTAACAAAGTTTCTCTCTGTGGGAAATCAGTCATACATATTAAGTCTCTAGATAGGTTTCTACTCTCTTATTACTTTATCAATGTATGTTTGGGTGTGCGATGGCAGGCATGAGGCGCATTACATATGACCTGTTGGGTTTCATGACCAGCAAGTAAGTGGGAAGGGGCTTAGAACGGAGGAGTCAATAATACTCCAACTACTGCTTGATTGATTATTTTATGAGGTTACACCGGTTTGAGTTAGGGGTGTAATTTCTTGTTAGTTTCACATTTTCTTTATAGATAACCAACTTTGTATCTCCTGTGACATTTGGTCAGTACTGAGGGTGGAGTTTTTAAGAGCCTTCCCCCACTACCACATAGACACAAGTATTTACTTTTTTTTTCCAATTACTATCCTTGTTCTTCTTTGAATGACATTTTCCCCTCACAAACACAATTCAGTTCAAATCTCTCAGGTAGCTTGCACCATTGCTTTTACAATTGGTAGAATAATGGAATAAATCCTAGAAATACCTATTCATACTCTTATTCATTAGTTCTTTGCAAACAGCAAGTAGAGAGAATCTCAGACTTATAAGGAAAATCTAATTCCATCATCTTGGTAACTACCATAGGCTAAAGATGCTTTCCCCTCCTTAGCAACAACTTTATGAAACTGAGAACCATTATTGTATCACAAGGGAAGCTAGGCACTGACTTAATTTCTTCATGGAATAGGTTGTCTAGCATATTTTGTCAAGCCCCTGGATGGAGGAATGAAGGATATGAAAGGAAGGATTGTGTGGGATGTTCTTAAAACAATTTTTTTAGGCCTTTTGTAGTTTTTTTGTAGAAACAACAAAACTAAGAAAAGAAAAAGAAAAAGAAATACCACTGATTTACCCTCAATATTTTGGGGGAATGGGGGACTTCAAATATTTCACTTCTTAGCTGTTGCCATTGCATAGTCACTTACCCTTATCTACTTTTCATCCTCAGGACCTTTGATGATGACTTGATCCTTGACAAAGAATCACTGCTGTCATGAAAAGAGGATCTCTTGAATGCAAGAAGAAACCAGGGATAGATGCTATCTTCCTTGATCAATAAGTCTGTCAAGGCCCAGCCATGAAAGTCATGTGAATTTCTGCCATGGTGGCGCAATGGTTAGAATGCAGTACTGCAGGCTAACTCTCTGCTCACTCCAGGAGTTCAATTCTGACCGGCTCAAGGTTGACTCAGCCTTCCATCCTTCTGAAGTTGGTAAAATGAGGATCCAGATTGTTGGGAGCAATATGCTAACATTGTAAACTGCTTAGAAAGAGCTGTAAAGCACTGTGAAGTGGTATATAAGTCTAAGTGCTATTGCTATATATATTGTGGCAGGCAGGTGAGCTTTTTCTGACCAGTCTGTACAATGATCTACAATTAAAACCCATGTAAGATACAGCTTAATGGGCCACTTCTCTTTGATCTTAGAAGCATGAAGCACATTTAAGGGCATCCTGGCAAGCTGCATTTATTGAGGCAAAGCATCACCAAAAGACCTGTTCAACTCTACCATTCTATATTTCAGACACTAGTGGCAAGTTGTTCTGTTTATGAATTATGTCACTTTTGCATGTATCCATCAGATTCCATTTCATTTCTTCATTAATTTTCAGTCTTAAAAACAGTAACAAAGATTTGCACAAATGAGGGAGATATTTTTGAGCCCATTTGTTGAGGTAAAAACAGGAGTGCTGAGTAGAACATCGGATTCTATCTGCCTACAGTGTTTTGCAGGGTAAAGGTGCAAAACTTAGTACCTGTATGGAGCACCTAACATTAGCTGTTGCCATAACTTGTTGTCCATAATTATTTTTAAAGATGGAATCCAAAGAGCTGCAATCCCAAAAGACAGTATCAGAATAATGAAGCATTTGAAATCCCAGTGACTGATTTAAGTTTCAATATGTATATCTGTCTGGAGAGGATACAATTTTAGCTCATTACTTCCCAGAATTCCTAGGAAGTATGGCTAGAGGCAACTTAGTGCTGGGCTTTTAATTTTGCCATTCCTACCCATCAACTAATGAACTTTAAATTCTGGTAACTCTGACAACTGAAACCTATGCCGGCTCTTACAATGTGATAAGTATATACTATTTTCAGTGATTCCAGCTAATGTTGTAGAATAGCTTATATTTTGTTGAGTCCCTAATTGTGTTTGGAGAATCTGGTATAGGTTCAAATGGCCTAGAGGTCATGATGAATAACCATGAATGAAATGGATTGGTGATTTATTTCTTTTCTCTTCTCTAAATACTGAATAGTCTCACATTTGATAAGAACATAGAACATGTTGTGTATTAATACGTTACGTTAATGGTTATGTTTAACATGTAAATAGTTATGAGGTAAAAACCCTTCGGCAGCTTCTGACAGCTGTCAAAAGCTGCCGGAAGCCACTGCACAAGCACAGCCGCTTGACAGCTCTCAGCTGTCGGAGTCGCTGGAAACTGCGCAGGCGTGACTCGGCTTGACAGCTCCCGGGCTGTCAAAGCTCACCACCGCCGATTGGTCCGCGCTGACAAGCGGGAAACCGGCACAGCCCGGATTGGTCGCCAGTTGGCCAGCTGGGGGTATAAATAGAGGCATTGTGAGGCTGTTCCTCGCCTGGTTTTCTGTCAATAAAAGTTTTGCAGTTAGCCAGCTGTCTCACATAATTCTTTGGCGGACGAAGCACTGGCGACGAAGGTGGGATTTACTGCTTCGCATAGCTGAAGTCACTAGCCGAGGGAAAAGAAAAAAAAATTCTTTCCCCGGCTCTGAGCTAGTCACAGCTGAAGTCACTGGCGGGAAGTTCAACTTCCTCAACGCCCGCGAAGCAGTACCCACTACCGGGACAGTATGGCCAACCTTGGCCATATCCGCGAGTTCAACATTCGCCACCCCGAGTGCTGGGAGTCGCATTGGGGCCAGGTTGAAGGGTTCCTGCTGGTCAACAAGATCACGGACGACCAGGCCAAGGCAGCGGCGCTCCTTTGCCTCAGTGGACCAGCCATGTACGACGTGGCCGTAGGACTTTTCAGTCCGGAGCCCATCGCCTCCATACCGTACGAAGAACTCATGGAAGGACTTAGCAAGCATTTCATGCCAACCAAATCAGAACTTTTCTGGCACGTAAACTTCGCGCGGCGCTGTCAACTTCCCGATGAATCAGCCACTGATTTCATAGCGGGAGTTAGGCATGCCGCATGCCGATGCCGGTTCCCGGATCTGGAGGACCGGATCCGCGACCAGGTTGTCATCGGGCTGAAGGACGAGAGCTTACGGAAGAAGCTGATCGCTAAGCCCACCTTGACTCTGGCCGAGGTCTCCATGTAGGTCTCCAAGTCGTAGCCTACGAAGACAGCCACAGCGAGAAAACTGGACCACCCAAAAGCGGACCATACGGGTCCGTACACCAGGAGGACATCACCCCCAGTGACTCCGTTAAAAACGACGTCGCCACCGATATAGACGCCATGCAACGGAAGTTTGAAAAACTCCAGACCCGCCGTGACAGCCGCAGGGCCCCCCCAAACAACAAAAATACCAACCAGCAAGGCATCAGAGCCAAATGTGCCAGTTGCAGAGGAAACCATCCTAGAGCTTCCTGCCGTTTCCGCAATGCCAAATGTCACGGATGTGGCAAAACTGGACACCTCAGAGCCGTATGCCGCAGCCAGAACCAGGAGAACCTGCACGACTTGGAAGTGACATCTGCAGGTACGAGTCCGACCACAACCAACGGGAAAAAGCCCCCTAGGTCCCTAGTACTAGCAGTAGACAGGAATACGGGGGTGGGAGCGGTCCATCTAGTGTTAAGACCTAAAGTTAAAATCAATGTCCTGCTATATGGAATCATATAGCAATGTCCTGCTGTGAAATGGAAGTTGATTCGGGATCCTCGGTCTCCCTCATTTCGTGGAAGACCTATAAAAACATTTGCAGCTGCAGCAGGCAGCCAATTTCCCTACAACCCACCAGCATACACCTTGCTGACTTCCAAAAAACCCCAATCATACTGAGAGGAAAAGCCAAGATTCCGGTGGAATTTAGGCAGTTCAGGGGACTCCTAACAGTTCTAGTAATGCAGGGAAACCGATCCAGTCTGCTAGGTCTTGACTGGTTCGAAGCTTTAGGAATCGCTCTAACAGGAATTAACACAACTCAGATCTCAAGCCTCGAAGCCGTCTGCCATCAGTTCACAGACGTTTTCAATGGCTCGTTAGGAAAATATACAGGACCCCCAGTATCACTAAAATTAAACCCTGAAATTTTACCGATAAGAATAAAAGCTAGGAGGGTTCCGTTTGCACTCAAAAACAAAATTGAAAACGAACTGGACCGACTCATTAATCTAGGGGTTTTAGAACCGGTCGAAGGGGGCGAGTGGGAAACACCAATTGTAACCCCAATTAAACCTAACGGCCAAATAAGGATTTGCGTCGACTATAAGGCCACCCTAAACTGAGCATTGAACTCGCACGCTTACCCTGTCCCAGCAGTGAAAGATGTCCTCGCGGCCATCAGGTCCAGCACCATCTTTGCAAAACTTGACTTGGCACAGGCGTGTTTGCAACTACCTGTCACCCAGGAAACCGCAAATGCACAGACCATCGTCACACACCGTGGGGCTTTCAAAGTAAATCGCTTACAATTCGGCATATCTGCAGCCCCAGGAATTTTCCAGGAAATTATGGAAAAGACCCTTAAGGGAATTCCCGGGGTCTGCCCTTACTTCGACGATGTACTTATAGCAGGCGAGTCAGAAGGGGATTTGGCAAACAAACTGTGGGAAGTTCTCAACAGGTTCAGAACAGCAGGGCTAAAATTAAAAAGAGATAAATGCTCTATTGGGGTACCCTCGACAGAGTTCTTAGGATACAAAATTGACTCTCGGGGAATTCACCCCACTGACTCAAAAATCAGAGCCATCAATACCGCACCCACTCCTAAAAAAAACAGGAGCTACAAGCCTTTCTGGGACTAATAAATTTTTATCATGCATTCTTGCCCCACAAGGCAACCATCGCTGAACCCCTACACAGACTACTCGACAAAGGTACCCCATGGTCCTGGTCTCCTCAGCACAACACCAGTTTCCAGCTCCTAAAGAATCTAATCACCAGTAAATCTACTGTAACGCTTTTCAAAGAGGAAATGCCCCTATGTTTAGCATGCGATGCTTCTCCTTACGGAATCGGGGCAATTCTAAGTCACTTAACGCAGACTGGAACTCAAAAGCCAATAGCATTTTACTCCAGAACACTGTCCAAACCAGAGCGCAATTACGCTCAAATTGATAGGGAAGCTTTGGCGATAGTTGCCGGCGTGAAAAAAATTCATGACTACCTCTATGGTCGGCTCCCGGGCTGTCAAAGCTCACCACTGCCGATTGGTCCACGCTGACAAGCGGGAAACCGGCAAAGCCCGATTGGTCGCCAGTCGGCCAGCTGGGGGTATAAATAGAGGCATTGCGAGGCTGTTCCTCGCCCGGTTTTCTGTCAATAAAAGTTTTGCAGTTAGCCAGCTGTCTCGCGTAATTCTTCGGCGGACGAAGCAGAACTCTTGTGTATATTCATGAACAGAACTGTTTACATGAGTAGGTTTTGTAAGCCTCAAGGCTGAATTCCACTATGGTCCAAAAGCTCCCATTTCATAAGGGTACCCCATAACATACATTAGCAGATGAAAAATAGAACATACAGAAAACCACATTTAATTTTTAATGGTATGTACAAGTAACACATCCCCCTATGCTTCACTGTGTATAAGATCAGACAGAGCATTTTCATTAAATGATGTTACTCTATTCATAGCCTCAGGAAATTTTTGAAATTAATTTAACCAGAGATGGAGGAAAAGAGAGGGAGTTGGAGAAACCAGGATAGGTTGGGACCGAGTGATGGATGAAGGCAGTCTCCACAGTAGCAAGGCAATGGGCTTTCAGGTAAATGTGGGACTGAAATAACCAAGGGCAGAATAAAATATGCAAAAAATAAGTAGACAATCAGCAGACAGAGTGCTGATTACAATCAGGAGACAGTTTGAGTTCTACAAGAATATCTGCAACAAATTTGCTTGCTATTTTTTATGAAATCAACTAGTTGAAATCAACTGAGTGAAAACTCTTGCCCAGCTTTTCAGGACAACAGACATGGACAGATCTCTCTTCCATTGGATTGTTTTTCATTTTTTAAATTCTTGCTCAGTTTATGATTTTAATCACATAAAAGCACAGGCCATAGTAGGCATCCTTTTTTGTGCATCACATTTCTTAATGTGTATACACTTATACACCACATGCATATACAAATATTCTGTATGCAGATTAATAACAGCAACTCTAATGTATACTCTAAGGCATGCTAAGCTTCCTAGCATGAAGATAACCAGTGATGATCTCTTGTACAGGTAAGTAAGGCAGTTGTTAAATGAGCTTTGCCCCATTTTATGACTGTCAGGCCTTCCATCTTTGGCTTGGCACCTCGCTGACATTCTGCCCCCTAATTCTAGGGGAGGAGGGGGCATGGGGAGAACAAATGGACAATAAATATGTATGGGGATGTGATTGGGAAATAGGGAGGGGGGAATGACAGCTTGATGAAGACCAGGTGTCAAGAGTACGGAAGTATGGAGTAGGGAACCAGTTTGTGCCAGTACTCAAGGCCACGCACCCTGAGACTGAAATGTGGACTACCCCAAAACATCTCAGCGTTTCTCAAAAAATCTACATGGCTCTTCATTGACTTAAGACGAACTGGTCAAGTGAGAGGGGCTAGGATGAGGGGAAACCTTTGTAACTTTTTCACAAGGGAAATTTAGTTTGACCCTGATTTTACTGCAGCCAGTAGGCTCTAGTAAAAGAACCTATTATCACTCCATCACCAAATGGGGTCGAGGGTCTTTCTTTCCTAAGGACTGCACTGGGGTAGGTCTGACAATGACCTTTTTTGCCACAGTTATTAAGCAAATCACTGGAGTTGTTATGTGAATCTTGTGGTCGGGAAGTGAATCTGGCTTTTCCCCATTGACCTTGCCTGTCGGAAGCCAGCTGGGAAGATTATAAATGGTGATCACATGAGCCCAGACCAATGCAGCTGTCATAAATGCATGCCAGTTGTCAGGCACCCAAATTTTGATCACATGACCATGGTGATGGTGCAACAGTCATAAGTGTGAAAATTGGACAGTAAGTCATTTTTTTCAGTGCCACTGTAACTTAAATAGTCATTAAACAAATGGTTGTTAAGTCAAGGTTGCATCTGCAAGCTCTTCCTGTTTTTCTTGAGACTTGTTTCAT